>NC_081362.1:96835686-97045686 GCF_030684315.1 Stegostoma tigrinum
ATCACTGACCAGGCAGGATTTATTTCCCATCCCTAATTGCCCAGAGTGCAGTTAAGAGTCAACCACATTACTGTGGGTCTGGAGTCGCATGTAGGCCAGACCAGGTAAGGATGGCAGAGATAATGGGAACTGCAGATGCTGGAGAATCCAAGATAACAAAGTGTGGAGCTGGATGAACACAGCAGGCCCAGCAGCATCTCAGGACCACAAAAGCTGATGTTTCGGGCCTAGACCCTTCATCAGAGACCCTTCATCACCCTCTCTGATGAAGGGTCTAGGCCCGAAACATCAGCTTTTGTGCTCCTGAGATGCTGCTTGGCCTGCTGTGTTCATCCAGCTCCACACTTTGTTATCAAGGTAAGGATGACAGTTTCCTTCCCTAAAGGACATTAGTGAACCAGAAGGGTTTTTACAACAATCGACAATGGATTCACGGTCATCATTAGATTTTTAATTCCTGTGGGCACAGGGGAATGAAGGTGGATAGCCAAGCTCTTTTCCTCAGGGTAAGAGAGTTCAAAATTAGAGGACATAGGTTTAAGGTGAGAGGGGAAAGATTTAAAATGGACCTGAGGGGCAACCTTTTCATACAGAGGGTGGTGCGTGTAAGGAATCAGCTGAGAGAAACAGAGTTAGCATTTCAAGTCCATTGAATCAAAACTGAAGAAGGGGGTCATACAGGACACAAAACAGTAACTCTGTTTCCCTCTCCACAGATACTGCCAGATCTGTTGTGTTTTTCCAGCAGTTCTGCAGTAGCAGAACACAGTGTACAACTGCAGAGAAGGTGCACAGGGAGACAGAGAGAGAGAGAGAGAGAGATCAGAATTAAGATTTGAGAGGCTCTGAAAACAATGAATATTGGAGATCACAGCTTGTCAGACAGCATCTGTGGAGATAGAGCAGGCTAAAGTTTCAAGCCTAGATGCTTCTTTATCAGAGCTGAGGTGAAGCGTAGAGGGGACAGCATTTATGCAATAATTTGGGGGTGTGTTGGGTCAGTGGGTGTTGGGTGCTAGTGAATAGTGCAGATTAAGTGACTGGAGTGTGAGAATAGCAGAATGATGGTGTGTCACCTGCCAGACTTGAAAGGATAGTAACTGGGATGGAGGAAGGGGAGGACATTATAACAAGCTAAAAGTGAAAGAAATGGTTCACTGTTTAAAGTTGTTGAATTCAATATTAAGACCAGAAGGCTGTAAAGTGCCTTGTCTGAAGATGAGATATTGTTCCTCCAGTTTGTACTGTGATTTGCTGGACCACTGCGGCATGCTGATTACAGACACATGGGCACGTGAGCAGGGCACTCTGTTCAAATGACTGGCTATGGGAAGGTTGGGGTCATGCTTGCACACAGACTGGAGGTGTTCTGCAAAGTGGCCGCCCAGTCTGCATTTGGCTACTTCAATGTAGAGTAGGTCACATTGGGAGCAGCAAATACAACACACAGGTTGGAGGAGGTACAGGTGAAATGCTGCTTCACCTGTAAAGACTGTTTAGACCCTTAGATGACGAGGAGGGAGGAGGTGAAGGGGCAGGTGTTGCATCTTCTGTGGTAACAAGAGAAGGCGTTGTGGAGACGCGGGTATGCTTCTGGTCAGGTAATGTACTATTAGGTTGTCCTGGAGATAATGATCCCTGCAAAATGCAGACAGAGGGAATGAGGGGATTGCTTGTGGTCATGTTCTGCTGGAGTTGATAGAAATGGCAGAGAATGATCCTTTGTATGCGGAAGCTGGTGAGGTGATAAGTGAGAATAAGGGGTACCCGATCACACTGTTGTGAGTGATGGGAAGGGGCAAGGACAAAAGCATGGGTGATAGGTCAGATGCGGTTGGGAACCCTGCCAACAATGGTGGGTGGGAAACCACAGTCACGGAAGAAGCCAGCCATATCAGCAGGACTGTTCTGGAAGAAGAACAGATGTGACATAGGCAAAGGAACGGAGAGAACAGAATGGACTCCTTCCCGGGGGTGAGGTGCAGTGAGCTGTAGTGAAGGTAGCTATGGGAGTCAGTGGCTTTGTAGATGATGGCAGCGGAAGTTTATTCTTCAAAATAGAAACAGAGAGGTCAAGGAAAGGAAGGAAAGTGTCAGAAACAGATGATGTGAAAGTTATGGAGGAGCGGAAACTGAAGGAAAAATGAATGAAGCTTCAAGGTCCTGGTGGGAGCATGAAGTGGCACCAAAGCAGTTATCAATGTATCGAGAAAAGAGTTGTGGGGAGGGGGGTCAGTGTAGGACTCGAACAAGGATTGTTCCACATACTGGGGATCCAATTGGCGCTCATAGCCACTCCTTTGACTTGGCAGAAGTGAGATAAATTAAGGGAGAAATTCTTCAGTGAGAGAAGCTCTGAGGAGAGTGGTGGTAGATGGGGATTGTTCAGGCCTCTGGTTGAAAAAGAAGCTGAGAGCTCTCAGACCATCCTGGTGGGATAAGGACGTATAGAGGGATTGGACACCAATGGTGAACAGGAGGCAGTTAGGACCATGAAACTGAAAATTGTCAATATTGCAGAGGGCATCAGAGGAATTGCGGATGTAGGTAGGAAGGGTCTGGAAAAGTGGAGAGAGCATGGAGTCAAGATAATGTTCAAAAGTCAGAGAAGAAGCTGTTCTCGAATCTGCCCGTGCTTGTGTTCAAACCTTTATATCTTCTGCTGAATGGAAGTGGGTAGAAGAAGATGGAAGGATAGGAAGTATCTTTGATTATGTTGGTTGCTTTCCTGAGGTATCAGGAGGTATAGACAGAGTCATTTGAAGGAAGGTTGGCTTTTGAAATGGACTGGGCTGCATTCACAATTGTCTATAATTTCTCGCAGTTTTGGGCCGAGTGGTTGCCACACAAAGCTATGGTGCTTTCGGACAGAATGCTTTCTATGGTGCCTCTATAAAAATTGGTAAGAGCCCTTGTGGGCATGCTGAATTTCTCTAGCTATCTGAGGAAGTAGAGGCATTGGTACACTTTCTTGTCTGTCACACCAATGTGGGTGAACTAGGGCAGATTGTTGGTGATTGTCAGTCACTCCCAGGAAATTAAAACTCTCGAACATTGCTACCTCAGCATCGCTGATGAAAACAGGTCTGTGTCCTCCATTCCACTTTGTGAAGTCAATGACCAGCTTCTTCATTTTGCTGCTGGTGATGGAGAGATTGTTGTCTTTACATATGCTGTTAAGCACTCTATCTCTTTCCTGAATTCAGCCCGCATCCCTCTAAACCCTTCCTGTTCATGTACCCATCCAGATGCCTTTGAAATATTGTAATTGTGCCAGGCTCCACCACCTCCTCTGGCAGCTTATTCCATACATGCACAACTGTCTGTATGAAAAAGTTGCCACTCAGGTCTCTTTTAAATCTTACCCCCCCCCCCCCCCACCTTAAACTTATGGCCTCTAGTTTTGGATTTCCTTACTCTGAGGAAAAAGACATTGGTAATTCTCCCTATCCATGCCCCTAATGGTTTTATAAACTCTATAAGGTCACCCCTCAGTGTACAATAACAGATGAATGGACACTGTGCAACAATCGCCAGACAGGAATCTTCCCTCCCAGTGGCAGAATATTTTAGCAGTCAAGGACATTCAGCCTCTGATCTTTGGGTAAATGTCTTGAAAGTGTTGTGAAGTTGGTGTGAGTAAAATTGTAAAATGTGTCATTCTTTTAAAAGATTGTTGTTTTTCAGTGCTTAGAGTTAAAATGGATGACTGACAAGCACCTTGAAGTGGAGGTGCACACAGAAAGAGCTTCCGAATTGAAACATTTTGTATTAAACAGTCAAGCAGCATGTTTTGAGAAGATTTGTAGCTCAGGTTGAGGTTCTGGATGTGAGATTGCTCGCTGAGCTGGAAGGTTAGTTTTCAGACGTTTGTCAAGCAGCATTTCACCAAGACAACAAGTCTTTTCAAATTTAGCCAATTAATTTAAACTAAGTCCTTAGATACTAAAATATTGTCAAATTTAAATCTGGTGGTGTTGACAGCATCGACCACTTGAGAGAGAGAGAGAGAGAAAGAGAGAGAGAGAAATTGATTGTCAGAATCATCTATGTATTAGATGAAGCACCATCTATCCTAAAACAGTACCACGGCATTTCTAGCTAAAAAAAAACTCACAGAAGCAATTACAGAGAAAAACATCCCTGACAGCAGAATCAGTGAAAGATTAGATTCCCTTCAGTGTGGAAACAGGCCCTTTGGCCCAACAAGTCCACACGAAAGACATTTGTGGCATAATCAGGAAGGCAGAGCGTTCCAGAAGACACAGCTTACACAAACTTGGACAGACTATGTTTTAATTTATTACTGCGTTATTAAGTGGGTTTATATAAGTGGGACTTGTGTTTATTGAATAGCATTCTATTAGAATTTAGTTTATTAAGGGAATAGTTAGTCTGGGGGGAGGGGAATCGTTCAGTTTGTTAGTACTTCTCTTAATTTGTTCATTGTTAGAGTTGAATAAATAACTTTTTTTCTTGTGGATCAGGGATTTTCTTTCTTTTAATCACTCTTTTAACAGAATATGAGGGGAAAGGTGAGCTTCTCTGGGAGTTTTGGGGGTAATTATTAGAAGGGAACCTCTACTCCCATCATAACTGATTGGGGCTTGTGTTTTGGTCTAAATATCAGCAGAGATCAGCCATTCTCCCTCCATAAGAATTCGGGGGCTTGTCTGGGATCTGGATGGACTTGGACAGCTCAATTCTGGCTTCTGGACAAATTTGGACAGATCATGTCCACAATCTGGCTGTTACATGTGGTGGGGGAAGAACCTGAATGGATTTGGACACGTTTAAACAGACTTGGGGATTAATGTCCTAGATCTGTTCCCTGGGATGCTCACTGCAATAAACATCACCTGTACCTGAAGGACCATCAACTCAGTGAAAGCTGCTCTTTGGTTTTTTGCACTCGCCACACGGTGTTTCGCCCATATATCCCACAAAGGACTGTGAGTGGACTCTAAGTAGTGACATGAAATGATCTTTATTAACTATAATACCATAATAACAATTATGCTACAAACTAACAATTAATACAATAAATCTGGCAAGTAATACTGGAAATCTAAATCAGAATCTTGTAATTTAACTTAATTTGGAATGATCAAATATCACCACACTAAACCTTGGCTTTAATACACATGGTGATGGGCATCTGGTCTTCATCTTCCAGTGATTCCAAGGGCAGAGGTGCCCTTACAGCAGTTGGTCTCAGGTTACTGCTCCCAAGGGTGCTGTTGCAGTGATTCTTGTCCTTGGAAGCCTCTGCAACCTTTTGGGAGAATCTTTGATTCCCAGCAATGGATCAATCAAGAATCAATTACCCTGATTGATCAGACCCAATCAGACAGTACCATGCAAATGGTGGTGTGGCCTTTGGTCTTCCATTTCTGAAAGTGTTAGGGGTACATAAATCAGGTAGGCTTCCCAGATATCAGACTGAGGTGTCCCTTTATTCTGGAAACAGCTCATTATTTTCTATTGTCCTGGTAAATAGGCTTAATCAATTGCAAATTGTACCACCTGCAGCTGCAGCCTGCCTGTCTGCGTCTATAGGTTGTTTATTTCAGTATCTTTGCACAGATGCTTCAGCCAATGCTTGGCTTGATTTCCCAGCATGTTTGGTGTATTATCCAATACTGCCATTTTTTAGTGGCCCGTTGGGCTACAGGTACGCACGGACCTTGTTGATCCTGACCGAGTGTTGCAGACTGGCACATTCCAAGGTCCAGGATTATGTGCTGAGGGATGCACACTAAAGCTTGGGGAAGCTGCTGTCAAAGTGTCGTGGGGGAAGAGCATGGTCTGAAGTCTTCCTGCTGAAGATAAATGAGAGTCCATTCAGTTAATGGATCCTCCCAGTGTGCCAAATATTTGTGAATATTGGTATTGTATGTGTGAGCAGTCTTTGAATTTGCGTACAGTCAAACTGCAATGTTTTGTACAGGAACAAAAACAAAGTTGCTGGAGAAGCTCAGTAGGTCTGGCAACATCTGTGAAGGAGAAAACAGAGTTAACGTTTGGGTCCAGTAGGCCACCAGTGACCTACCAGACGCAAAATGTTACCTCTGTTTTGTCCTTCACAGATGCTGCCAGACCTGCTGAACTTTTCCAGCAACTTTTTTTTTGTTCCTGATTTACAGCGTCCGTAGTTCTATTTTTATCCAATGTTTTGTATTTTGTTGACATGCAGCTGTGCAGAACTCCTAAGATGCTGTTTGGCCTGCTGCGTTCATCCAGCTCCACACTTTGCTATCTTGGATTCTCCAGCGTCTGCAGTTCCCATTCTGTCTGAACTGTTTTTGTGTCAGTGTATGTATACAAACTTTATGAATAAAATGTAGCTTTTTGCAATAAAAAAAGAGATTTCACTTAAACATATTGGGCTGTAACCTGGTGTCGTGTGACTTCTGACTAAGGCAGACCTAGTCTATTATTAGAAACGTGAAACCCCTGACCATTACAACCCTTTAACTCTGACTTTGAAAGCATCTATCGCATTTGATTACAGGGAGACTCGGATCCTTTGTTGCGTTAGTCCCTTTAAATAGGCGGAACCAGAGACCGGGGCGGGGTCCGTCTCAGAGGCGTGGTCTATGGCCAGGGCCGGGCCAATGCCGTGGAGGAGAGATCAACGTCGGGGGCGGAGCCAGTGTTCAGGGGCGTGGCCGTCGCACAAGGGACATGATACAGTGACCAAGGGGCGGGCCCTGTATCCAAGGGCGGGGCCAAGCGTTCAGTCTCGGCTTCAGTGCCCATAAGGCGGACCCTACGTCCAAGGGGGCGGACCCTATCTCCTGGAAGCGGGCGGGGTCTGTGTCCATGAGGCCTGGGCTGGCGGTGACGGGGCGGGGCAGTGCGTGTCAATGTGACCGCGGTGCATTCTCCGATTGGTCCGGGGTTTTTCGCGCGGAAGCCGGTCCCACGTGACTCAGTTTGGCGGGAAAGCGGCGGCGGTGAAAATGGCAGCGGTGGAGGATCCGGCTCTGAGGGAGGCTCAGAGACAATATCTGGACTTTCTGGATGATGAGGTGGGGGCTGTGGGGGAATAGGGGTCAACGCCGGCGATGAGTTTGGGGGGGGGTGCGGGGTACTGGGCTGGGTGCCTACCCTACTCCATGGGCATGTGTTTCCTATACCCCTCCCCGGGAGGGTGCGACCACTCGGCCCGTCCGCCTTGTTCACCCTGACCCTTCCACCCCACTTTGCACACCACTCCCCCATTTCGACTCCCCTTACCCAGCCCCTCCCCCATGCCCACTTCCCCTCCCTTATACCCCACACAAACCATCCCCTTCACCCCCCTCCCCGACCCTCATCGCCCCCCCCACTTCCACTCGCCACCTCACCCTCCTCCCCCCGCTACTTGCCGTTCCACTTGCACGCCCCCACCCCATTTCACAACCCTCCACTCACTTCTGTTGTGCTTCAGGTGACCCTTTTGACCGTCTCCTAGCTTGAAGTAAAACAAACAAGTACAGCTGCTGCAGATCTAAGACGAACAGAAACCGAATTTGAAACTCAAAAGGCTGAGTACATCCGTGGGATGAAAGCAGAGTTAATGCGTTGAATCCGGTGACACTTCATCCAGGGCTCCTGCCTTCTGATTTTTATTCCTGTATCCCTTCCCAGTTGCCAAGCAACATCCAGCGGTGTTTACCTGACACCTGCTTCCCTTGGTTCATAATTTGACTCAAAATGAATGTTTGAAATGAAGTATACATGAGTGCACACAAACGAGGAGCAGAGGAGGCCACTCAATCCCTCAATCTGGCTCTGTCTTTCAGCAACATCAATGCTGATCAGATTGCTTTTTTTTCCCGGCTACCTGCATAAACACTTCTTCTCTCCTCGCTTATCAAGTAGCTGTCTATCCCAGCCTCAGAAAGATTCTGAGTTATTCTGTCACCATGCTGAAACCAACATGCAAAGAGACCAGAAATGTAAACAGAGTGTTGAAAAAACTCAGCAGGTCTGGCAGCATTAACATTTTGTGTCTGATATCTTATTCAAGAGAACCTACAGCATGTGATTTGCAGCAGTTTAAGAGGGCAGCTCACCAACACCTTCTCAAGGACCACTAGGGACAGGCAGTAAATGCTGGCCTGGCCAGTAATGCCTATATCTTACAAGTGAATTTCAAAAAAACAGTGGTTCCAAAGATGCTGCCAGACCTGCCACGGTTCAACAGCATTTTGTTTTTATTTTATTAATTGTGCACCTGTTCTTGGGTGAAGCTGCCCCTGACATAACCAAATCAGTCCAACTTGAAAGCGGTCACCTACATCAGAGATGGTTATATCCCTGATGGTGATTTAATCAGTTGCTTTGATAAGCTTTTAAAGAGTAAAGGACCAGTTGAAAGAATTTCGGGCTAAGGTTTTTTGCATTCTTGCCAACAGCAAGACCAGGGGATTTACCAAAGTAAGGTGAGGGACATGATCAGTGACAACTTGTACCGACTGATTGTCAACATCAATGACCTGCGCAGGAAGAATGAGAAAAGAGCGACACAGTAAGTACCTTGCTCAGATAACAAGGTGTGGAGCTGGATGGACACAGCAGGTCAAGCAGCATCAGAGGAGCAGGACAGTTGATGTTTCAGGCCTACACCCTTCTTCAGAAATGCGTCTAGGCCCGAAACATCGGCTTTCCTGCTCCTCTGATGCTGCTTGGCCTGCTGTGTTCATCCAGCTCTACACCTTGTTATCTCAGATTCTCCAGCATCTGCTGTTCCTACTATCTCTGAAACAAGTACCTTGCTCACTTGTCTAACCTGAACCCACTTCACTTCCACAGTCCCCCTTTACTGTATACTGCTCTTGCCTGATGTTAAAAATCTTGCTAAATAGGACTTTAGTGTGCCTGAGCATGCTCTGCTGTTCAGTGCGATAATAATTGATTTTCATTATCAACTGCCACTTTTTCTTATCAGGGTTTCATATTCCATTACTCCATCTCAGTACATAACAAAGCAGTTCATGCTCTCTTGGGCAGCTTTCTGACACTTTTCTCCATGGCATTTAGAAATGGACAATAAATGTTGGCCAAACCAGCAGTGTCCACATCCTGTGAATAGTTAGGGGGGAAGTAAAACAAACTCCAGAGAGACTCAATCCCCTGAGTGAGGAACTTTCTCATCTGTTTGAAACATATTTTAAATGTGCTCGAGGTGGCGGAATGATCATGAAGTGTATGTTGTTGGATTGATATGGATGTTCCAATCTCTTGTTCCAAGAGAGGTACAGCACCCCTGGAGACAATTCAGCCCCTGCTCTTTAAAGGATCAATCCATTAAGCCACAGTAGTCAGCTCTGTCACCACCATCCTGCAAACATTGAATAGATATCTTTTTGGAGCTATCACTGAATCTGTAGGCATCACCTTTGAGTGCATTCCACGTCAAAGCTCACTTTTCTCTTAAAAGAAACCTCCTCATGTGCCCTTGGTTCTTTTATCATTCTAAATCTGTCATCTCTTGTTACTGACCCTTACTTCCCTCACCACTGGGGGTTGAGGTAGTATATCTTTAACATTTGAAAACCTGTTGCAGATACACTGAGCCAGTTAACCTTTGTCTAATTTTCTCAGACTGCTGAGCAATTCCTTTGAAGAACTCCTGGCCTTCCAGCGAGCGCTAAAGGACTTTGTTGCCTCAATTGATGCCACCTATGCCAAGCAATTTGAGGATTTCTACATTGGACTGGAAGGCAGCTTTGGATCCAACCATGTCAGCCCACGGACCTTGACCTCTCGGTTTCTCAGCAACGTTGTGTGTGTGGAGGGAATTGTGATCAAATGTGAGTCTGATTGGGTGAGACTGGGTGCTGCTCTGTGTTTGCATTTTGTTTTGTTCGTGACTTCGGCGAACACTCCTTGCAGTTGGTTCTCATTGATTGAGGAAAATGAGGTTGTTAATAGACAGCTTGTAACTTAATGGTGTATTGTGAGAACTGTTCACCTGTGGTAATCTTAAACTGAATACTCACTGCTTTTTCAAGTGGTTCAGATGTTTTTGAAAGATCTTTTAAGCACCATTTGAAGAGGAGCAGGGAGTCTATTTGGGGATGCAATCAACTTTTTGCTTCGATCAGTGCTGGTTGATCGGTAGATTGAGATCTTGCTTGTATCAGATGATTGAATAGGTTTTGTTTTAAAAGAGTTTGAATATTTTTACTGGGATAGGGCACAATGAGCTCAGGTGTAAAAGTAATGTCTTTTTCCCCTCATTTGACAGTGTAAACTCTTGTCTCCTACGCACCATATCTCAGTGAGCTGTCATTGCCCTTAACCAGGATTTATCACCACTGCTGTTGGTTCTCGTTGCAGGTTCGCTGGTGCGTCCCAAAGTGGTCCGTAGTGTCCATTACTGTCCAGCTACAAAAAAAACCATTGAACGCAAGTACACAGATATGACATCTCTGGAGGCCTTCCCCTCCAGCGCTGTTTACCCAACCAAGGTGAGGCTTCTGCAGAGTAGCATGAAGTAGCTGGATTGGTTTCAGGGTTTGATAAAATACGTTCTTGGATCTCTGGAACTCTGTATTTCAGTTCTCTCACAGTGCAGGGAATCTGAGCTATGCAGTAACAGTGGGACGGTCATTGCTGGCTGTGGGCTGTGCAAGAGTTAAACTTATCATTTGGAACTGCACCCAAACTAAAGAGCATCTTGTGATATTGATGGCATGAATATTTGTAAAATCCTTAAAGTGTAGTCAACAAATAAGCCTTTGCCAGTTTAATCACAAAGCTCAAAGATCCTGGGATAATTTCAGAAAGGGAGTGGAGCCACTGCCACTGGGCTGATAATTCAGAGGCCTCAGAAAATGCTCAGTTACTGAGTATGAATCTCACTATAGCAAGTGGCGAAATATGAATTCACTATAACCCGGAATTAAAAACTAGCCCAAGGACAACCACATAACCATTGCCAAATATTGAAAAAAAACGCATCTCGTTCACTAAGGTAATTTTAGGGAAAGAGATCTGGTCCTTATCTGGTCTGACCTACGTGTACCTCCAGACTCTCAGCAATGTGGTTATTCCCCAGCCATTCTCTGAAGTGGCTGAGTAAAACATTACAGTTGTAGCAAAGCCTCTGTAGAACCCAAAGTGGGGAATGAAACTGGATGAAACACCTGGCATTGACCATGGCACTGGCTTCAGTAATGGCACATACAGCTGGATCAAACCTGAGAAAGATCTCTGTACCAACATCTGTGCCAAAATTGGGAAAGCTGTCTCATGCTTGTTTGAGAAACAACCTGACAAGGTTATATTCAGGCAGCTAATATGTCCTAATTTCCCAGCCAGCGCCAGATGTGGCATTAAATTGATATTGAGTCAAGAGATTAATGGCCTGGAGAACCTCAACATTGATTCCAGATTCTGTGAGGTCGGAGATATCAGGTCAAATGTGGGCAACAAGCCTGCTTATTACGCGCACTGACGCCAAATTGTGTGCAATCGTGCGCACACACCTCCACCCACCCACCCCTCAGTCGATGCGAGAGCACTCCCAGCAAGTTCACAAAACTTGATGGGTTCACCTGAGGTTGGCAAGGACAGAGAACATACTTTGTGCCCGTTGACCTGTCCCATTAAGGACATGGGTGTTGCGCTGAGGAGAAGGTGATGAGGGAAGAATCCATTTGATCTTTAGAATCATTGAAGCCCTATAAGATGGAAGCAAGCCATTTGGCTCACCAAGTCCACACCAAACAACATCCCACTTAGACCCACCCCACACCCTATCCCAGTAATGCTGTATTTCCCATGGCTAACCCCTCTAGCCTGCACATTTCTGGACACTATGGGCATAGTAGCATATCCAGTCCACTTAACCTGCACATCTTGGGCTGTGGGAGGAAACCAGAGCACCCAGAGGAAACCCTTGCGGAAATAGGGGTCACCTGGTGCTAATAGGCAGCAGTGCTAACCGCTGTGCTGCCCCAATTGTTTTTGCCTTGTCCTCTCCAACCGACTCGTCACAGAGGCATTTGTCTGTGACTGTATCGGCAAGAGTGACACCATCTTTGCATTAAGCATTCTCTTCCCTTATGCGGTAATACCACCGTGTTTCATGGGACAGATTTCGGATAGGTCCAACCCCTTAAGACCGGGCGTCTGACAGCCATCAGCAGCTGATTCAACCTTTACCATCAAGCCAGGGGATCATCCCTGTTTCATAGAACATAGAACATTACAGCACAGTACAGGACCTTCGGCCCTCGATGTTGTGCCGACCTGTCATACCAATCTCAAGCCCATCTAACCTACACTATTCCATGTACATCCATATGCTTATCCAATGACAACTTAAATGTACCTAAAGTTGGCGAATCTACTACCGTTGCAGGCAAAGTGTTCCATTCCCTTACTACTCTGAGTAAAGAAACTACCTCTGACATCTGTCCTATATCTTTCACTCCTCAATTTAAAGCTATGCCCCGTCATGCTTGCCATCACCATCCTAGGAAAAAGGCTCTCCCTATCCACCCTATCTAACCCTCTGATTATTTTATATGTTTCAATTAAGTCACCTCTCAACCACCTTCTCTCTAATGAAAACAGCCTCAAGTCCCTCAACCTTTCCTCGTAAGACCTTCCCTCCATACCAGGCAACATCCTAGTAAATCTCCTCTGCACCCTTTCCAAAACTTCCACATCCTTCATATAATGCGGTGACCAGAACTGTACACAATACTCCAAGTGCGGCCGCACCAGAGTTTTGTACAGCTTCACCATAACCTCTTGGTTCTGGAACTCGATCCCTCTATTAATAAAAGCTAAAACACTGTATGCCTTCTTAACAGCCCTGTCAACCTGTGTGGCAACTTTCAAGGATCTGTGTACGTGTACACCGAGATCTCTCTGCTCATCTACACTGCTAAGAATCTTACCATTAGCCCTGTACTTTGGAGGGTGCGTGAGGACATGGCAGGAGCAGCAGCAGGCATACCTGAAGATAAGGCATCAACCTGGTGAAGCTGCAAAGCAGGATTGTTTGTGTACCAGACGGCATAAGCAAAAGTGATAGAGTTAAGCAGTACCGCAACGAACCAATCTGATGCCATTCCAGTCAGGAGTAAATAAAGTAAAAGGAGGCTCCACACATACCCCTTCAATGATGGGGGACCCCAGGCATCACAGCAAAAGACAAGGCTGACATGTTTACTGCAGTCTTCAGCCAGAAGTGCCAAGTGTATGATTGATCTTGGCCTCATCCAGCGATGTCCTGAGGCACTGCCTTTGACATCAAGGCAACCTTTCAACTGAGGTATTGAATTTGATTGAAGGGGCCAGAGCAAAACTCATGATTTAAAATTGGGGAAAACTGTTGTCTGGAATCATACCTAGCGCCTGACTAACACGTGTTCCCTCTTGGGATTGACACAGTGACTGACCAGCACACTCATGCCAAGGGAGATGGACAAAGTGAGAGAGACATTGAAACATACACCACTAAATATAGACAACAGATCGGAACTGCAGGGATGAGGGGAGAGACTCACTTTGTCATGCTGAGAGATAACAAGAAGTATGAAAGGCCCTGATCCAAAATGTTGACTTTGCTGTTCCTCTGCTGCCTGACTTACTGTGTTCCTCTAGCTCCACACTGTATTAACTCACTTTGTCATGCTGCTTTAATACCATTCGAAGTGGGGATTTGCCACTGACTGTACAGTTTTCAGCATCATGGTGAATGCCTCGGCTTTTACATCAAGTGTGGAAACTGGATTAATGTGTGGTTTTAGTATTTGCTGTTGTAGTTCTACCTTTGCATGAAAGTATTTGCCATATCACTGTCAACACTCCACTTTCCAATATTTTGCTTAAGGCTTTCTGCTTCTGACTTTGAGATCGTGATAGGGGAGTTACCCCGAAGGGTCTAGGCCTGAAATGTCAGCTTTTGTGCTCCTGAGATGCTCCTTGGCCTGCTGTGTTCATCCAGCTCCACACTTTGTTATCAGTCACTGGCAAGGCCATTTCAAAAGGCAGTTTAGAGTCAACTGCATTGCTGCAGGTCTGGAATTAGACTGTTTAAAAAATCCAGTGGGTTTTTACATTTGATAGTATTCTGTCAAGATTGCCATCACTGAGAGTAACTTTGTTGTACACTTCATTAATTGAGTTTAAATTCCACCAACATGTTTCCAGAACATTAATCAGAGAGCCTCTGTGTTACAAGCCCAGGGATGTTACCCCTACACCACTGTCTATGACTAAATAATGTATTTGGTGTTTGCTTTGGGTTGCGAAGTGATGTCTGGAATCTGAAAATTCTGCCTGTAGTTACAGTGATATTTGCTTTGGAAGAGTACTGACGAGAAGCTACATAATCATTACTGCTTGAGAGCTGTATAAGTCTCTGTATATCTCTGTCCTGTAGGATGAGGAGAATAATCCCTTGGAAACTGAATTTGGGCTGTCCTCATACAAAGATCACCAAACAATAACCATTCAGGAGATGCCTGAGAAGGCTCCTGCTGGCCAGCTACCCCGCTCGGTTGATGTCATTCTGGATAACGACCTGGTGGATGTGGTGAAGCCTGGGGACCGAGTGCAGGTCATAGGCACCTACCGCTGTCTGCCTGGGAAAAAGAATGGCTACACCTCAGGAACTTTCAGGTATGTTCAGTGAGGCAAGGTGTAAATAATATTTATTACTGGCGAGAGAGGACAGATCATACAAACACAAACATTTGGAGCACGCGGCTGGAATTGCTCTACCATGCAGTAGGACCACAGCTGGTCCGATTACAACCTTGAATCCGCATTTCTGATCACTCATGATAACCTTGTTAGTCAGTTATATGTCTACCTCTGCCTTAACAGAATTCATTAACCCTCCATCGCTTTCTGGCAAGAGTGTTCCATAGATTCATAACCTCAGAGAAATTTGTCTCACCAATGTCTGAACTGGGCAAGCTTTATTTTTAATTCCTCAGTTCTAGTTTCTTTCATAAGCAGAAACATCTTCTCAGCATCCACCTGTCAAGTCTCCTTGGGATGTTGTATCTTTCAATAAGATCGTCCTTATAACACCAATGGATACTACCCCAACCTTTCCTCCTAAGATATCTTTTTCATCTGAAGGTATCTTCTTTATCTCAGGTATCAATTTTGAACTTTTTTTTTGAGCTGCTTTTAATGCATTTACATCCATTAATTTAGTAGACTAAAACTGTACTCAGTACTCCAGGTACGGTTCCACTAATAAACAGTATGACTACTGTAAATCTTTTAGCCATTCATTTAAGTCTGTAAATGATATAGTCAGCATATGTCCTATTTGTAACTTGCCATCCTTTCTACCTTTGTGTCATCAGCAGATTTAATAAGCATACTTTGGTTCCTTTGTTGAGAAAAATTGTAATTATTTGAACCACCCAGCACTGATCACTGTGGTACGCTGTTATTTTCAGCATTGCAGCTTGAGAATCATTCATTTCTGCCTCCTTTTAATTTTTTGTTAGCTAACTGATCCTCGGTTCATGCTGATAGGTTACCACCTACACCATGCGTTCTTATTGTGCATAGTGACCCTTGTGGCACTTTGTGTGATAGTGATTGGACAGCTAAGTACAGCTCATCCACAGATTTCCCTTTCTATGCATTACTTTGTTACTTCCTCAAAGAGCTATGATAAATTAGTCAAACCAGATTTCTGACTTTATAAAGCCATTTTGACTGTATCTGATCATGTTGAGGTTTGCTAAATGTGCTGCTACAACCTTGTTAACAATCGATTCTAGCTCTCTGGTCAACGTTCAGCTAAATGACCTGTGGTTTCTTGCTCTTTGTCTTGATCTCTTGAATATGAAATTCAAGTTTCTACTTTCCAATCTGCTGGGACCTTTCTAGAATCTAGAGAATTTGGGAAAAATGAAGTATGTACTATTTCAGCAGCCTGTTTTGGTTTTAAATGAGCCTGGGATGTAACATAGAAGATAGGAGCAGGAGGACGCTATTTAGCCCTTCAAGCCTGCTCTGCCATTCATTATGATAATGGATGATCGTCTAATTTACTAGCCTAATCCTCCTTTCTCCTCATTTCCTTTGATGCCATTTGCCCCAAGTGCTATATCTAGTTGTCTCTTGAATACATTCAATGTTTTGGCGTCAACTACTTCTTGTGGCAATGCATTCCACAGGCTCCCCACTCTTTGGATGAAGAAATGTCTTCTCATGTCCATCCTAAATGGTCTACCCTGAATCCTCAGACTGTGATCACTGGTTCTGGACATGCCCATCATCAGGAACATCCTCTCTGCATCTACCCTTTCTAGTCCTGTAAGAATTTTGTACGTTTCTGTGAGATTTCCCCCTCGTTTGTCTGAATTCCAGCAAAACCAATCCTGACGTCGTCAGTATCTCCTCATACGTCAGTCCCACCATCCACGGAATCAGCCTGGTAAACCTTTGCTGCGCTCCCTTGAGAGCAAGAGCATTGTTCATCAGAAATGGAGACAAAAACTGCACATAATATTCTAGGTGTGGTCTCATCAAGGCAACTGCAGCAACACATCCCTGCTCCTGTACTCGAAACCTCTCGCAATGAAGGCCAACATACCATTTACCTTCTTTACCGCCTGCTGCACCTGCATGCTTACCTTCAGCGAACGGTGCACAAGGACTCCTGGGTCCTGCTACACACTCCCCTACCCCAGTTTACAGCTATTCAAATAGTAATCTGCCGCCTTGTTCTTGCATCTGAAGTGAATAACCTCACATTTATCCAAATTATAATGCATTTGCCATTGATTTGCTCACTCACCCAATCTGTCCAGATCATGCTGAAAGATCTCTGCATCTTTGTCCCAGTTTACCCTCCCACTCAACTTGGTATCATCTGCAGACTTTGAGATGTTCCCTCATCCAAATCAATATTGTGAATAGCTGGGGTCCCAGCACAGATCCCTGTGGCATCCCACTAGCCTGCCAATTTGAAAAGGTCCCATTAATTCCTCCTCTTTCTTTCCTCTCTGCCAACCAGTTTTCTATCCATCTCAATACACTTCCCCCCCCCCCCCCCCCCCAATCCCATGTGCTTTAATCTTGCACAATAATCTCTTATGCGGGACTTTGTCAAACACTTTCTGAAAGTCCAAATATACCACATCGTGTACCCTCCTTGTCATTTTAACTAGTTACATCTTCATAGGATTCCAACAGACTCGACAAGCATGATTTACCCTTCATCAATCCCTGCTGACTCTGTCTGATCCTGTTGCTGCTTTCTAAATGTTTCTCTATAAAGTCCTTGATAATGGATTAGAGAATTTTCCCCACTACCAATGAAGTCAGTAAGGATTCAGGAACATGATAGATTTTAGTTCTAACATTTTTTTTCAGTACCTTTGCCCTGGTAATTGTTTTATGCTCCTCCCTCTCCTTTACCTCTTGATTCACAGTTAGTTTTGGGATATTACTTGTATCTTATGAATTGGAGGTAGAGAAACACTGATTTATTACAGTGCCTAATGAAGACATTCAGCCTACCGTCTCTGTGCTGGCTCTCCAAATGAGCGCCTTCGTTTGTTGCCATTCTTCCACCATTTCCCTAGAACAGAGTACACTGTTCCATTTCAAAACACTGAATTCTCTTACGAAAGCTGTGATTGAACCTGCTGCCGCCACATGCAAGGCGTGATTATCAGCCACTGAGAAAACACCTTCCCTCATCACTTTGCTACTTTTTAAATTTACTTACTCAGCTTGTCTACTTTTCTGTATAGCAGAGTTAATGTTAAAATCAGAAATTGAGGAATCCCAGACTGTGTACTCACCTCACAATCTGTATTGTGTCAATCACATCATCTCTGAAATAACAGGGAGATTATTCAATTTAATCTGCTCCTAAATGATTAATTATGGGGTTCTACAGGGACAAAGAAATGTGATGTCTTACACCTTTAGGATTGTCTGATGCTTTAGCTGCTAATGCTGTGAATAACAGGAGAGAATGAGGGCAAGAAATTGAACTGAATGCACTTTTGGCAGAGATGGAAGTTATGTAACAAAGTTGTCTTCTGCAGGACAATCCTGATTGCGTGTAACATCAAGATGATGAGCAAAGAGGTGTCGCCGATGTTTTCTGCAGATGATGTGGCCAAAATCAAGAAATTTAGCAAATCTCGTTCAAAGGTAGGAGTTGGTGAATTTATCACTCCTCCCTGTATACTTGATATCTGTAGTAAGTAACACCATAAAACGGACATTCTCTCTAATAAAGTGAATCTTCAGCATATTTAATGCTTCATGAATAATGAACATGTCATCCTTATGATGGGAAACTTTACTTTAGAGTCAAATCTTTATTTTCTCTTGTTGAAACGTTTCTGGGGGTTTATCAGGTATGTCTTTTTCTTTCCTTGAGGTTTGAGTCAAACTGGTTAAGTATTTTGATGGGTGACTACGTGTTTGGTTATATTCCATTGGTTCACAGCATTTCCTTAGTCATTTACATCCGTTGATTCACACTGCATTCTACTTCTCTGTTGCTAGGACATCTTTGAGCAGCTTGCTAGGTCCCTAGCCCCCAGTATTCATGGGCATGAGTACATCAAGAAGGCAATCCTGTGCCTGTTGTTGGGTGGATCGGAGAAAGTGCTTGAGAATGGGAGCAGGATTCGTGGTGACATCAATGTCTTGTTAATAGGTAAGGCATGCAGACTGTTTTGCTGAGTGCTGTCTTAAGTTCTACTCTTCACTGTATAGGAAATGGCTTGGTTCTTGATGAAAACATTCATGGCTAAGTCTGAATATCTTCCTGGACAGCATGGGCCAGCAGTGTGATGAAACACTTTCCACTTTTCTCAATAACTGCAGCTCCACATCACGGTGTGGGAGGCATTATTGTAGCTGTAATGTCACAGCCTTGGTCCAAATAAGAGACCTGAACTCCCAAAGTTAGGTGAGATGACTGCCCTTCACATCAAGGCAGCATTTGATTGTGTGTGGCATCAAGGAGCCCGAGCAAAACTGGAATCATTGAGAATGAGCAAGAAAACTTTCTAGCTGGAGTCATACCTGATATAAAGGATGATGGTTGTAATTGTTTTTGGTCAGTAAGCTCAGTTCCAGGATGTGACTACAATGGGGAGGCAGGTAGAATGTCACTGGACCAGTAACCCCGAAAAGCAGGCTAATTCTCGAAGGACACAGGTTCAAATCCCACAATAGCAGATGATTAAAGTTTTAATTCCTTACGAATCTGAAGTAAAGCACTAGGTTGATGGCAGCCATGGCACTATTGATTATCATAGACGTGTAAGATAAAGCAGCCTGCTTAACTGGCATACCATCCAGCATCTTCACCATTCACCTCTCTTAGCAGCAGTATGCACCATCTACAAGATGCACTGCAACAATTCATGACCACTTCCATCCAGAAGAACAAGGACAGCAGCTACATGGGAACACCATCCCCTGTATGTTTCCCATCAAGCTGCTTACCATCCTGACTTGAAAATATATTGGTGTTCCTTCACTGTCGCTGGGCCAATATCCTGGAAATCCCTCCCTAAGGACACTGGGTCTAGGTGCAGAAGCAGCTGGCTTTGTTATCCAATGCGCACTTTCCAAAACTGACCGAAAGAAGCAGTCTGGCTTACTAGCTTCATTTTCTGAAGAAGGGTCCAGACCCGAAACGTCAGCTTTCCTGCTCCTCTGATGCTGCTTGGCCTGCTGTGTTCATCCAGCTCCACACCTTGTTATCTTAGTCTAGCTTACAATGCTGTTTTTTTTCCTCCAATCAGGTGATCCATCCGTAGCTAAATCCCAGCTCCTACGTTACGTACTCTTCAGTGCTCCACGTGCTATCCCAACCACTGGTCGAGGCTCCACTGGTGTGGGGTTGACTGCCGCAGTGACCACAGATCAAGAAACTGGTAAGAGTTCTGAAGTAAGCCCTTAAGAAGGGTAATTTCCAGAATATTGACTTCTCCTTTCCTCCAGATGCTCCCTGCCTCCTGTTTATCTACCTCGGATTTTGGCATCTGCAGTTTTGTTTCTAACCAAGAGCTGTTGATCAGTCTGTGATGCTGACTTGGAAGCAGTATGAGGGAGAGAGGGAGGAAGGAAGGGCGGGGGATTGTAGAACTAACCCATTTTTAGAATGGAATGAAGGCAGTTGCGTGGAGTGAGCATTGGTTGAGGTGAGGAAACATTTTCTCAGAGGGTTGAGCATCATTGGAATTCCCTTCCTCAAAAGACAGTGGATGCAGAATTGTTAAATATTTCAATGGCAGAAGGAGGTAAATTCTTGATTATGCATAGAACAAAGATTATCAGGGACATGCAGGAATGTAAAGTTGAGATTAAATTCACATGAGCTACAATCTTATCGAATGGCAGAACACCCTGGAGGACTGAGTGACCTGTTCTTCTTCCTTGCTCATATGAGCCTGGATTAGGAACATTGTGAAATGTCATGAGGCATTGTTATAACGGCCCCACAGCTTCCTCTGTTGGCAAAGGGATGTGTTTATGTTTTTAAAGACCAGTTTTTAATGCAGGGGTCCCTAATTTACAAATGTCCTGTCTATGAATCCGACCCCAAATGTACTTTTAATTTATTTTTTAAAAAAAATTTATGGTAAGTACGAGCAGCAACTTTTCATTGAAAACTGAAAGAACTGTGGATGGTGTAAGTCAGGAACAAAACCTGAAGTAGCTAGAAAAGTTCCGGGTCTGGCAGCATCTGTGAAGAAAACACGTTTTGGGCCTAGTGACTCTTCCTCAGAACTTTTCATTGTCCTGCATTGTGCTCTGACTTGTCTACAAATCGACTTGTTCACAGATTCCCGAACACTACCTGTTTGCAACCTGGGCCTGCCTGTATTTGTAAAGATTCTGCGTGTCTCCCACAGGATGGCATGTTTCAGATTGGAGTCTGGTTTCAGTCTGATTCTGGTAAATGGTGTGGGGATGGGAATTTAGGTGTTCACAAGCATGTAATACTGCTTGCAGTATTTGTCGCTGCCACTTGGCGGTGTGGTGGGCTGATATATCTCAGCACCATGTGTTCACTGCTCCAAATGCATTGCTTTTTTATTTTCTCATCAACATGTTACAGAGTCAAACCGGTCCATGCCAAATGTAATCCCAAATTAAACTCGTCCCACCTGCCTGCTCCAGGCCCATATCCCTCCCAACCTTCATCCACATCCACCACTTCCTTAGGAAGTTCTCCACACACAAACCACCCTCTGTGTTTTAAAAAAAATGCCCTTGTTCATAGATGTCGTCACAAACCTCTACAGCAGGTGGGACTTGAACCCTGGCCTCCTGGTTGAGCGAGAAGGATGGTACCACTGCTCCAGAAGAGCCCTTCTGTATTGATGTAACCTGTACATCTTTAAGACAGGCCTGTGCCCTAGTACAGACTAGGAACACGTTGCTTTCATCTTGTTTAAGAATGGCTCTGGATGCAGTTACATTAAATTAGGATTTATGTGACAAAGGAATTGGAGAAGTCAAACACTGTAGAGGAACAGTGGTTGGCTGTGCAGCTTTCCGTTGACTCTCAAGGTTGTGTCTCTGGTGATGCATGTTTCTGTCCAGTACTGAAACCGTGCTGTATGGGGGATGGGTAGATCAGTCTCAGCTGGCTGTTAATTACCACCTCTGTAGTAACCGCAGAATGTTTAACAAAAATGAGGAAACCACTTGCACATGGGTGATCAGTTACACTGCCGAAGCTAAGCTCTGCTAATATGACAGCATTAAGGTGTATTACTGCTGAGATGTAAAGGTTTTCATTGGTGGCTCTTGGTAATTCTGTCTATCTGCCAAAGAGTGATTTGTTGGCCCAATGACATGAATTATGGAGAAACAGGAGTCTTTTCTTTCCGGATCCCTCAAAGTAATATTGTGCTGCACTGTTGCGAGAGTGTGCTGTTTCGAAGCAGGCTTCTGATTGTCCTTCTTCTCTTTGCCAGGAGAGAGGCGGCTGGAGGCTGGAGCTATGGTTTTGGCAGACCGAGGGGTAGTCTGCATTGACGAGTTTGACAAGATGTCTGATTTAGACCGTACAGCCATCCATGAGGTGATGGAGCAGGGACGTGTGACCATTGCGAAAGCAGGCATTCATGCCAGACTGAACGCCAGGTGCAGTGTTCTGGCTGCAGCCAATCCTGTTTACGGAAAGGTGAGAATGTGTGCGCAAGAGGATCCCTGTAGATTAGGATTGGGACCATCTGGAGCGTTGTCGAAACGTCAGGTTCCATCAGTTGATATGCCTAATCTAATTTGCCTCTGGTTTACATGCTAAGGGATATTTCTGTACTCTGCTTCACCATCGCTCCCTCTGAACTGTGTGACCACACAGCTGCTTGGAGGACCCCATAACCCCCGAATGGCTCATTGACATGTTGACCTCTGCCGCAGAAGCCCCTTCTGCACATAGCCATCAGAGATCTACACAGCGGAAAATAAGATTGCAGGCATGCTATGCACCCTCTTGATCAGCTCTCTGAGGCAATGCTTTAACTCTGTATCTGAAGAAGCTCATCTGCAATGTATTATTCTAAAACATTGTGGATGCTGGAGATCTGAAATAAAGATAGAACCGGCTAAGGGGAGGGTGTAGCATGTGGGAATGTTATTGGGCTAATCCAGAAGCCTGGCTAAAGTTCTAAGGACATGGGTTCAAATTTCACCACGGTAGCTGGTAAAATTCAGTTTCAGTATAAAGCTAGACTTTAATGAAAGCCAGTCTAATGGCAACCACATCACCAATGTCGACTATTATAAAAACCCATCTGGTTTACTGAAGCCCTACAAGGAGGTAAATCTGTTGCTTGGCCTACATGTCGACTCTTAACTACTCAGTGAGTATCTAGGGATGACCTAGTCATTGACTCCCACGTCCCGAGAGTGAATAAAGGAAATATTCAGCAAGTCTGGCCAGTTGTGCAAAGGAGAATCTGAGTTAATGTTTCAGGTTGATGACCTTTCACTAGAACAGAGTATTATTTTGTGAACTCCTTGGATTTATGCTCAATGAGATGTTTTGTTGGAAGTTTGCACTTTTTGTACTGTGTTTTGAAATGGCAGCATCAACGCTTAAATCTTCAAATTGTAAATCAGTTCCAATCCAGCCAAAACTGTGTTGATGCTATTCATTTATTCCACCATAAAGGACAGACTGTGGTTGTTTGGGGCAGTAATTCCTTCTGTACCTTCAGCACTAATTAAAGGCAATGTAGAGAACAACACTTTGGGTCAGTCTCTTCTGGAATGGGACTAGTTCTCTTCTACCAAGTCCCTGTCTTGTTGTGGTGGATATCGTAGACATACGTTAGTGTTTGCTTCTGTTGGCTGATTTGCTCATTCTTTGCCTCCCCTTTCCTTGCCAGTATAACCAGTACAAAACTCCAATGGAAAACATCGGCCTCCAGGATTCCCTGCTGTCCCGTTTCGACCTACTTTTCATTATGCTGGACCAGATGGACCCAGAACAGGACCGAGCGGTTTCTGAGCATGTGCTGCGAATGCACAGGTATCGGGCTACAGGGGAACAGGATGGTGATGGTAAGTTCAGCAAATAGTAATAAGCCATTTTAACAAAAACAAAATCACCGACTTGACATGGTTTTCTGAAAAGTCTGTTACTCTTTAATATTAAAACTAACAGAATATGACTAGAGGTCCCTCTGAATTTAATGTATTTGGATATTCAAAAAGCATTCAATTAAGTGCCAACCAAAACAGCACAAACTAAGGACTCTGAAGAGCATGACTGAGGAATTGGTTAAAGATCTAAAAAAATGGAAAGAAGTTTTTCATTTTCAGATTGGCAGCATTTTAATAGTAAGCTCTCTGCGAGGACCCATGCTGGGGATCTCAGCCTATTCGCAATTCGTGACTGAAATGAAGAAACTGAGGATAATGCATGTACATTTTCCAGCAGCGGAAAGCTGGGTGGGTAAGGTAAAAATTCCAGTTGCCACAGTCTCACCAAAGCAGGGCTGCTGCTTTGATTATAGAGACATGACTGGTGGTAGTTTAACCTTGGGGTCGCCATGCCTTAGGTGAGGGGCAAGGTTAAGAAGGATAGTCCTTCGTAGTCCTTTCAGCCAGTGTGGGAATTGAACCCACACTGTCAGTGCCACTGTGCATCACAGACCAGCCGTTCTGCCAACAGAGCTAACTGGTTCCTGAGCTAGATGGGAAAGTGATATGGAGAAATGGGAGATAAAAAAGCAATGGCAAGTGGAGTATAATGTAGGAGAATCTGAGACTTCATTTTAATAAGAAGAATGAAAGCAAGTTTTTAGGTGGTGAGGAATTATTTAATATTGATGCTGAGAGGGATTTTAGAGACCTTGTGCATGAACCATAATTAACAAGCAGTACTGCAAACATTTAGAACATCAGATTTGATGTGGGTCATTCTTGAAGCAGTATGGATATCACTGGCCAGAGCAGCATTTGTTATCCATTTTTAATTTCTCAAGTGTCAATCGTGTTTGCTCTGGGTTTGGAGTCACATGGGCTAGACTAGCTAAGGACAGCTCCTCTTTGTGAACCTGATGGGTGTTGGGCTCACTCACACTGAGTCTAGCTTTACATTCCAGATTATTAATCAAGTTTAAATAATTTTGCCGAGATGGGATTTAAACCAGTCTCCTCCACAAATTGTCTGGGGCATCTGGATTATAGATAAGTGAGATTACCACCACCTCACCGTCCCCTGTACTGCGACGTCAGAAAGAGTTTGATTTCTACTTTTTACCTGTCCAACCATCAGTCGCTGATAGTGGACCTGTCGTTTGTGTTTGAGAAATGATCGTTTGCAGTTGGAAGGTTAAGGATTTCAATCTCTTGATTCAACACTGCTGATACTAAATCTGATCATTGCCTTTTTTTAGCCTTACCCCTGGGCAGTGCTGTTGATATTCTGGCAACAGAGGATCCTGATACCATTCAAGAAGAGGAACAGGAGCTTCAGATTTATGAAAAGCATGATGCCCTTTTACATGGAGCCAAGAGACACAAGTAAGTGCCCGTTGAGATTGTCTGCGGAGAGCGCATGTAAGCAAGTAGTTGAAAAAGCTTCCGAGCTAACACCCCATACCATCCAGTTAGGCAGGAGAAGGTGCAGACTGTTCTAGGTGGATAGCCTGTTGGTGTTTTCTGATCTGCCACAAGATGTCACACTTGATGTTTACAGTTGATTTAATTTATGGTGGAGAATAAGATTTCACAACTGAATCAGTACATTGACCTTTCACCTTTGGATGCCCATCCATTTGAGGAGGATGGATTAAAACTCTTGGAAATCTGAGTTTTGTTTGAAACATGTAAAATCCAAAGGGGATTTCTGGAAGAGATGCTTCCTCTTTATGGGTGAATCTAGAACTAGGAGTCACCTGTATAAGACAGATCAACATTTTTTTCCGAGGGTTAACAGGTTTTGGAACTTTGTTCTTTGAGCAAAGTGTTTGAATATCTTTAGTGTAGGTAAAGATAGATTCTTGCTAAGCAAAGGGTGAGAGGCCATCAGGGTAGATGAATAATCTGATCAGCCATGATCTTATTGAATGATGACAGAGACTGAATGGGGCAAATGGTCTGCTGCTGCTGCTCATTCATATGTTCTTGTGAACACTGATCTAAGGAATGCCTTTTCTTTTACAAGGAACTTGTCAGAGCAGACTCAATGCACTGAATGGCCAACTTCTGCTTCCACATTTTATGATCTAAAATTTAACTTGGGGCTTGCAGATGATGGAGAACATAGTTTGTAATGACTGGTTCCTGAACTGAAGAGAAGGTTTGTGGGCTAAATGTTTAATGCTGATTATTTGAAGAAATGTGAACAGTTATCAAAGTGTTTGACAATCGGCCTGTATCTGAACACGATTTGCCATTCACCAGAATTAATTCTAGTCTGAGGGCTACAGAAAGACTGTCCTTGGAATAGCAAGAGTGATTTAGCCAACCATGTTTAGATTTCAAGCTGTTTAATGCATCTTTGAAGATCTTCCTAGAACAGAATTGTCCTAGATTGAGATGTCATTGAACTGAACTTTGTTTGCAGTGTTCTAGGGACAGTTTGATCTGAAACTGCAAATGATTCCTTCCCCACATGTGAGCAACTGATGATGATTTGAATAACACATCAAGAAAAGGAGCTGGACTAATACTGTGTAGGGAAATTGGAATTGAGAGGTATAGTGATGAGTGGAGAGGCGACTGGCTATGCAATGTTTACTTGCTCAAGGATGTGGAGTTCAGTGTCTTCTGCTGCTTTGTTGCTTTCCAAGTGGGGACAGGACAAGATTTGTGAGAATTCTTCCTTTATAATTTAATTGCATTGAATGGATTTCCACCATGCAGATTGTATATAGTCAACAGTCAAGGGCTTGATGAACTGAATGGCCTGAATCTCTTTCACATGTTTAATGTTGCATTAGATTGGAAATTCAAGCAGTCTGATCTGGTTGTGGTGCTGCACTTATGGTAAAGAATGAACTTATTAACTCTACTTGCGAAGAAGTGACTTTCTAGAATTAGACCATTAGTTTCTGTGTTTATTGAAAAAAGTACATGAGTTTAAGATGTTCCTATTTCATCACATTGTGCAATTACAAAAGGTATGGTTCAGCCTGAACTTGTGTGACTTCTGAGAATATCCTGTTGTGCCTCTAATAATGAAAAGTGATTCTCTCTAATGAAACCACATAAAAGACCTCTGTAGTAGCGATGCACCACAACCTTTGAGAAAATTATTTTGCATGGGCTCTTTGGCTAATAGTGAGATGAAGTGATTAGTACACTCCCTGTCTTCAAATACCATATTTAAAGAGTACAGAACTGGCATACCTTGTAATGATGAGGAGTTAATAGTTTAGACTGTATGTTGAAAAGCTTTGTCTTGACTGATTAAAGTGATAGGACTTTGTGGATATGAAGTTTATTCAGTTGCAAGCTGCTGGGTGAGGAGCAGTACATTAAAGGCAGCTGTAGTGTCAAAAGCATCTGAGAATGGGTTCCTGTACCAGACCCACCTCTTGGCTGGGTTTCGTCACCTTCAGCCAGCTTTGCCCTTTTGGGAAATTGACTTCATTTAGTGAATTGTAGGGCATCTTTGCAGCTCGTGTTTTCTGAAATGCACCAGAGAGCTCCACGGAAGGAAAATCAAACAAACAAAAGTAATGTTGACAAAATAAAGGTTGGGCCTGAGAATTGGTTAAAGAGGCCAGGAACCCAAAAAATGTGGGTAAGCGATACAGAATATGGGTTCCATTTGAGGCTGACCCCAGATGGTGGAATGAAAGGACAAATGGCTAGGGTCAGTGTAAGTTTCGTGAATTGTCAGAGGTTTAACACAAGCTTGATAATATTCCATTTGAGAAATCAGGGAGGCTGGAGACTGTGTGAGTTGGTGAGCATTATAATGATTGCTCAGGGTATTGCTTCAAGATATCATCAGGCCGTCAGCATTCTGGAGGGACAGAATAAAAAGGTAGCCAAGATAGATGTGAAATATCATTTGGGAATGATAGTCACAGAGAAGGGTTTAGCAGTAGATAGTCTTGAAGTAAGGGTGAGTAAGTATTATAGAATGTTGATTGGTATAGCCCTGTGTCTCACCTGATGTGTAAGCCCAAGGGTTTGAAACTTTTTCATCGCAGAAGTACTATGGAAGTTTTATTTTCTTACTCATAATGGGCTCTGATTGCTTTCATGAGCCCCCAGTGTAGGCCATCTTTTACACTTGGTGAAATTTCTGTTCAATCTTTTTTTCTGGAAAGACAGGTTACTGGCCGCTGGTCTGTAGTATGGACCAGCTTCCTTGTGAAAGCAAATTTCCATCTGTGGTGCATTCATGCAGAAAAAGAGTTTACTGCTCAATGAACCAATAAAGAAATTCAAACATTTTTGTTTTTGACTGAAATAGGATTATTCAGTCACTCTTAATGCTTGGGACAGAGTCTGGCTAGACATCCCCGTTTCAGCAAGAAGCTAAAGTATTGTTGAGCTGCTTTCAACATTGTGTTCTACCTGATCCTATTGATTTCCTATCCGGTGAAATATTTGCAGTTTCACTGGGAAGTTACAAATTTCCCCTTTTAAAACTTAGGTGTCCAGCATCAAGTGGGAAGTGCAGGACCAGAGGCCCATTTATAAAGTTCCATGAATGTGTCTTTACATGTAGTTTGACTTCAAACATAATATTGATTCTCTCACCATCAAAGGTTCCTACATAAAATGACACAGACACAACCTCTGAGGCAGCACAAAAATGTGTTGGTGTTGATCTAGAACTCCATGAAGAGCAGATCTCAAGCTGTCTAATCTCACTCGGGTAGGAAACTTAGATCAGGTTCAAGTTGACTTCCCATCACTTGACTGGGCAGTGTTAATGAATCAAGCCCTCTGAGGTGAACCCCATTTCTGAAGAAGGGTCCTGACCCAAAATGTCAACTTGTCTGCTCCTCTGATGCTCAGAGATAATGCGAGTCTGCGGATGCTGGAGAATCCAAGATAACAAAGTGTGGGGCTGGATGAACACAGCAGGAGGCCCGAAACATCAGCTTTTGTGCTCCTAAGATGCTGCTTGGCCTGTTGTGTTCATCCAGCCCCACACTTTGTTATCTCTGCTCCTCTGATGCTGTCTGGCCTGCTGCGTTCTTCCAGCACCACACTGTGTTGTCCCCCAAGAACCCTGTCTTGATGACGGTAACAAAAGACTAGTAATTGAATAGAATAATACAGAAGCTGAAGCAGGAAAATCTTTCACAAAAAGTAGTGCAGTGCTGGTCTGAGACAGTGGAACACTGTCTCCGGGACTGCTTGGGCTCTGGAATGGACCATGTTCAGGCGTTCAGCCCAAAACCCAAACGAATATGAGACCACCATCATGGAATTTGTTAGCAAATGTGAGGACGACTGTGAACCAAAGAAGTCCATCCGAGTGTTTCCCAACCGTCAACTTGGATGAACCAGGAAATCCACTCCCTACTGAAAACCAGACGGGCAGCATTCTAGTCGGGTGACCTGAACAAATACAAAAAATCCAGGAAAAGCCATCAGGGAGGCCAAGGGGCCATACCGGACCAAGTTAGAGACCCAAACCTATCAAACAGAATCCAGCCATCTATGGCAAGGCCTAAATGGCGTCATAGGATATAAAATGAAATCATGTAAGATAGCGGACAATGACACATCCTTCCCTGACACGCTCAATGCTTTCTATACTTGGTTTGGGCAGAATACACCAGCATGGCGACACCTGCCCCAATAGCCCCAGACAGGCCAGTTCCCTCTGTAACCGTTTGAGAAGTCCGATCAGTATTCCTGAGAGTCAACCCACAGAAGGCGACAGGCCCAGACAGTGTCCCCGGCTGAGCATTCAGATCCTGTGCAACCCAACAGGCAGAGATATTGCACTTTGGGAAAAAGAATACAGACATGGACTGTTTTCTAAACGGTGAGAAAATTCATAAAGCAGAAGTACAAAGGGAGCTGGGAGTGTTGGTCCAGGATTCTCTAAAGGCTAACTTGCAGGTAGAGTCCGTGATCAAGAAGGTGAATGTAATATTGTTGTTTATCTCAAGGGAGTTAGAATATAAAAGCAGTGATGTGCTTCTGAGACTTTATATAAAGCTCTAGTTAGGCCCCATTTAGAATACTGTGTCCAATTTTGGGCCCCGCACCTTGAAGTACATATTGGCGGTGGAGCATGTCCAGCGGAGATTCACACGGATGATCCCTGGAATGCTAGGTTTAATGTACAATGAACGGCTAAGGATCCTGGGATTATATTCATTAGCGTTTAGAAGGTTGAGGGGAGATTTAATAGAAACTTACAAGATAATGTATGGCTTAGAAAGGGTGGACGCTGGGAAGTTGTTTCTGTTAGGCGGGGAGACTAGGACCCGTGAGCACAGTCTTAGAATTGGAGAGGGTAAATTTAAAATGGAAATGAGGAGACATTTCTTCAGCCAGAGAGTGGTGGGCCTGTGGAATTCATTGCCATGGAGCGCCGGGACGTTTAAATGTCTTCAAAGCGGAGATTGATAAATTCTTGATCTCACAAGGAATTAAGGGCTACGGGGAGCGGCAGGGAAGTGGAGTTGAAATGCCCATCAGTCATGATTTAAATGGCGGAGTGGACTTGATGGGACGAATGGCCTTACTTCCACTCCTATGTCTTATGGTGTTATGTCTCTAATATTCACCGACATCTTCGACCTCTCCGTCCTACAAGCTGAAGTCTCTAACTGCTTCGAGAAGATCACCATCATCCCCATACCCAAGAAAACACATGCAGTATGCCTTAATGACTACAGCTCAATAGCTCTGACTTCAGTAATCATTAAGTGCTTCGAAGGGCTTGTCTTGACCCACATCACCTCCAGTCTCCCATGCTGCCTCAATTCCCTACAGTTTGCCTACCGATGTAACAAATCCATAGAGGATGCTTTATCCCTAGTCCTGCACTCATCCCAAGAACATCTGGACAACAAATACACCTATGTCAGACCGCTGCTCATTGACTACAGCTCTGCCTTCAGTGCCATTATCTCCTCCAGACTTCTCTCAAAACGATGTAACCTTGATCTTGGCGCTGTCCTCTGCAGCCAGATCCTCAGCTTTCTGACCCATAGGCCGCAATCAGGTAACTGCGTCTCCTCTACAATCGCACTCTGCTGTGCAAAGAACTTTCCACGCATATCTCCCTTAAACTTTTCCCCTGTCATGTTGAACTCATGACCCCTAGTAATTGAGTCCCCCATTCTGGGGAAAAAAGCTTCTTGCTGTCCACCCTGTCTATACCCCTCATGATTTTGTAGACCTCAATCAGGTCCCACCTCAATCTCCATCTTTCTAATGAAAATAATCCTAATCTCCTCAACGTTTCTTCATAGCTAGTGCCCTCCATACCAGGCAACATCCTGGTGAACCTCCTCTGCACCCTCTCCAAAGCATCCACATCCTTTTGGTAATGTGGCGACCAGAACTGTACGCAGTACTCCAAATGTGGCCAAACTGAAGTCTTATACAACTGTAACATGACCTGCCACCTCTTGTACTCAATACCCTGTCTGATGAAGGAAAGCATGCCATATGCCTTCTTGACCACCCTATTGACCTGCGTTGCCACCTTCGGGGAACAATGACTTGAACACTCGGATCTCTCTACATCAATTTTCCCCAGGGCTTTTCCATTTACTGTATATTTTGCTCTTGAATTTGATCTTCCAAAATGCATCACCTCACATTTGCCCGGATTGAACTCTATCAGCCATTTATCTGCCCAACTCTCCAGTCTATCTATATTCTGCTGTAATCTCTGACAGTCCCTTTCACTATCTGCTACTCCACCAATCTTCGTGTCATCTGCAAACTTGGTCATCAGACCACCTACACCTTCCTTCAAACCATTTATGTATGTCACAAACAACAGTGGTCCCAGCACAGATCCCTGTGGAACACCACTGGTCACAGGTCTCCAATTTGAGAAACCCCTTTCCACTACTACTTTCTGTCTCCTGTTGCCCAGCCAGTTTTTTTTATCCATCTAGCTAGCACACCCTGGACCCCATGTGATTTCACTTTCTCCATCAGTCTACCATAGGGAACCTTATCAAACCTTATTCATCTGGAACATTGTTCTGTGATATCTTCAAGGTTACCAATCCTTAACCACCTGCAGTGAAAATAATTTTAATTTCTCAAGAATCTCCATTTCCAGTAAGTCTGAAGTCCATGGATTCTAATCACATTTGAGCACTGAATGCATGCTGACACTTCCTGGGTAGTGCTGAGAGAGAGTGGGATGAGAGGTCTGAGGATGCTATTGACGATGGCCTGTCAATCTTCACCCCTAACCGATATCTGTAATAAGTACTAAACTCTGCATTTGTCTCATTGCTATTTGTGGGACCTTTCTGTGCACAAATTAGATCATACATCATAAAATCCCTACAGTGTAGAAACAGGCCCTTTGTCCCAACAAGTCCACACCAAACCTCAGAGCACCCACCCAAACCCATCCCTCTTTGACCCACCTAATTTACACGTCCCAGAACACTGTGGGCAATTTAGAATGGCCAATCCACCAAGCCTGCATATCTTTGGATTGTGGGAGGAAATCAGAGCACCCAGAGGAAACTTAACTTGCCCTGAAAGCAGTGTTTGCCCTTTAAAAGATAAATTTTGAGGAGCACATTGGAACCACAGCATTTAAAGGTTCATGAAACAGCCTGTTAGATTTCTGTCAGCTTGCTGTGTTGTAAGAAATAAGGTGTTTAGATAATAGCATGAAAGACCGGGGGAATCATACTTCACAGTTCTTGTGAAGCATCTAATCAGTGTATTTTTCGATGGTCTGAGTGTGGTGTTCCTGTATTGTCGCATTGAGTAATTCAGAATGAGTGGGTAATGTTGTTTACTGAAGCCTTAGTGGTTTGTGATCATGTGATGGAGCAAGCCTGCCGGAGCTGTGATGTAACTGAGAAGCTTCCTGGAACTGGATGATGTAGCTGAGTGTTTCAGCGGTATTGCAACTTCTGAAACATCTTGCAGTGGAAATTCCAAGTGTTGCAGAACGTTGGGAATTTCTCCTCTCTTGCTTGCCCTGTTCCCTCCGCCGCATTGTCGGCCTTGTGGCGCAGTGTTTGTCGAATCCCTACAATGCGAGAAAAGGCCATTTGGCCCATTGAGTCTGCACTGACCATCCGTAGAGCATCTCGCTCACAACCTGCCCTCGACCCTATACTGTAACTGCACGTTTACCAAGGTCAGTCCAGCTAACCTGCACATCTTTGGACTGTTGGAGGAAACCAGAGCAGCCGGAGGAAACCCAAGCAGACAGGCTGGAATCAAACCAGGATCCCTAGAGCTGTGAGACACCAGCGCTAACCACTGTGCCATGTTTTCTTTACCTCCTGAAATTGCACTTCTCCAGAGGTGTTAATAACATGTCTGAAATAATTTTCTAATTGGCCTGTTCAGAGAGAACTTATACACTTCCTGGAGTATGTGGGACTTGAACCTGGGTGTTTCCTCATCCAGAAGTAGAGATATTGCAACTGCACCAGGAGACCCCTATGACTTGTTTGAACAGTTTGATTGTAACTATGTATCCTAGGTGGTTCTCTAAGTTGATTCTGAAGTTGAGGGGGCTGGCTTATGAGAAGAGACTAAGTAGACTGGGACGATATTGGAATTTGCTAAAATGAGGAGGGGGAGTGTGATCTTTATAGAAACGTATAAAGTTATGAAGGGGATAAATAAAGATAGAAACAGACAGGTTGTTTCCACTCAGCCATCCTTGGCCTTCTGTAGTGCCACAATAACGCCACATGCAAACTGGACTAACAACATCTCCTATTCCACCTCGGGAGCCTATAGCCTAGTGGCCTCAACATAGAATTCACCGGTTTCAAAATATCCCCTACCCCCGACGCTGCCTCTTTGACCTGACACAACCTGTCCTTGCCCACCTATCCGCCCAACACTTCCAATTGACCAGTCCTCACTAACTGTACTTGCATTCACCTATCGCCGTCACACCTACCTACCCCTGGCCCCACCCTCCCCTTTATTTATTTCCCAGCTCCCTTCCCTCTCCGAGTCCTGGTGAAGGGTACCAACCTGAAATATCGACTGTCCTGCTCTTCCGATGCTGCCTGACCTGCTGTGTTCCTCCAGCTCCACATTGTATTGAGGTTGTTTCCACTGGTGAGTGAAACTAGAACTGGGGGCTTAGCCTCAAAATTAGGAGGAGCAGATTTCAGACTGAGTTTAAGGAGGAGGAGCTTCATCCAAACTGTTGTGAATCTATGGAATTCCCTGCCCTGTGAAACAGTTGAGACTACCTCATTGAATGCTTTTAAACCAAAGATAGGTTTTTGAACAGTAAGGGAATTAAGAGTTGTGGTGAGTGGGTAGGTAAGTGGAGCTCAGTCCACAAGAAGGTCACCCATAATGATCAAGCAAGTTCGATGGGCTAGTTGGCCTACGCCGCCTCCTATTTCTTATGTTCTTGCATTTGGCTGTTATCAGTCACATGTAGATCAAAACATCTTGATTTAATCTTTGAATTTGCCAACTGAGGGACTGAATTACCACCTCTGACCTGTCAATCTCCTGTAAAATAATTGTATTTACTGGTTATCTGATCCTTTCTCCCAGTATTAAAATGGTTTCAATGATTATATTGATAATTCCAGATGTTTTATTATGTCCTGTGGCTTTGGGCAAATTACTGGGCTGTTGATACACACACTTGTATAGTGTGACATTTAATTATAAGTTGCATCAATTGAACAAAGCAGGAAGGATAGTGAATGTGTGTTGCTGACTAATTTTAGTAGTGGTACCTGGACATCCTCTGTATGCCAAAAACAGTGGAATCAAAGCTAGTGATCTATTGTGTGGTTTAAATATCAGCGAAGTCTGCACCTAGTTATCAGATTATAAAGTGCTGAATAGAAAAACTTGCATCCTCTGGACCTGCAGCACAGACTGACTCACTTTGTGGTCTGGGCAGTGAGTTACTGTGGCATTGGCTGGCTTTGAATTGTCTTACTCCGAGAGCCTGGGTTCAGAATAGCTAATCAACATCCATTATAAATTATTCAAAGCAACTGCTCATTTGGTGGTCGTACATGGGTAGTCAGTTGCTAAGCAGTTGTAGTTTAGACCTGGACTCTCTGAATTTATAAGTCATTTGAACCAGATGGAAGGGGTTAGTAAGTTAAGTAAGAAGAAACAGTGTGGAATCTTGATGCATAGGATCTGTGCTGGCCCTTTTTAAGAAGAATCAGTCAGTGCTTCTATCTGCAATGTCATCTGTTTAGTATCGTAGCAGCCCCTTTTTTGGAAGGCTGCTATTTAAACTGTATCATTGATCATACCAAACAGTGTATTCCTAATCCTCTTGCTTGTTGCTTTGAGTATTTTTCTTGTCTTCTGTCGTTCTTCTGCCAAGCATCTTGAACATGTGACCTCCAATTATTGACCGAACAGTTTTCCCCTTCTAAACCTTGTGAACCCTTCAAAATTTTTAAGAGCTTCAAGCAAACCTGCTGTTGGGTTGCTCTGCGTCTAATTGTTAGATAAAGATCAGTCGAGATCAATGGTCTCTACTGATCTCAGTATCATAGAACATAGAACAGTACAGCACAGAACAGGCCCTTCAGCCCACAATGTTGTGCCGACCATTGATCCTCATGTGTGCACCCTCAAATTTCTGTGACCATATGCATGCCCAGCAGTCTCTTAAATGACCCCAATGACCTTGCTTCCACAACTGATGCTGGCAACGCATTCCATGCTCTCGCAACTCTGTGTAAAGAACCCGCCTCTGACATCCCCTCTATACTTTCCTCCAGCCAGCTTAAAACTATGACCCCTCGTGCTAGCCATTTCTGCCCTGGGAAATAGTCTCTGGCTATCAACTCTATCTATGCCCCTCATTATCTTGTAGACCTCAATTAGGTCGCCTCTCCTCCTCCATTTCTCCAATGGAAAGAGACTGAGCTCAGTCAACCTCTCTTCATAAGATAAGTCCTCCAGTCCAGGCAGCATCCTGGTAAACCGCCTCTGAACCCTCTCCAAAGCATCCACATCTTTCCTATAATAGGGCGACCAGAACTGGACGCAGTATTCCAAGTGCAGTCTAACCAAAGTTTTATAGAGCTGCAACAAGATCTCACGACTCTTAAACTCAATCCCCCTGTTAATGAAAGCCAAAACACCATATGCTTTCTTAACAACCCTGTCCACTTGGGTGGCCATTTTAAGGGATCTATGTATCTGGACACCAAGATCCCTCTGTTCCTCCACACTGCCAAGAATCCTATCCTTAATCCTGTACTCAGCTTTCAAATTCGACCTTCCAAAATGCATCAGCTCGCATTTATCCAGGTTGAACTCCATCTGCCACCTCTCAGCCCATCTCTGCATCCTGTCAATGTCCCGCTGCAGCCTACAACAGCCCTCTATACTGTCAATGACACCTCCAACCTTCGTGTCGTCTGCAAACTTGCTGACCCATCCTTCAACCCCCTCATCCAAGTCATTAATAAAAATTACAAACAGTAGAGGCCCAAGGACAGAGTCCTGTGGAACCCCACTCACCACTGACTTCCAGGCAGAATATTTTCCTTCTACTACCACTCGCCGCCTTCTGTTGGCTAGCCAATTCTGTATCCAGGCAGCTAAGTTCCCCTGTATCCCATTCCTCCTGACCTTCTGAATGAGCCTACCATGGGGAACCTTATCAAATGCCTTGCTGAAGTCCATATACACCACATCCACAGCTCGACCCTCATCAACTTTTCTAGTCACATCCTCAAAGAACTCGATAAAGGCTTGTGAGGCATGACCTGCCCCTCTCAAAGCCGTGTTGACTGCATTTAATCAAGCTATGCTCTTCCAGATGGTCATAAATCCTATCCCTCAGAATCCTTTCTAACACCTTGCAGACGACAGACGTGAGACTTACTGGTCTGTAATTGCCGGGGATTTCTCTATTTCCTTTCTTGAAGAGAGGAATTACATTTGCCTCTCTCCAAGTATCAAAGCTACTTTTCTGCTTGCATTTTAATTGTACCCCGGTGCTGTTGAGCATCAACTTGCACAGGCTGTTTGCCACCTGAAGATTGGAGAAGAGTTGTGCTAGAACATGGGCTGTTCTCTCCACGCAGTAAATGTCTTCTTCCAAAGTTTCCCATTTCCCCTCCCCTGCCCACACCAGGCATTCTGCTTCATACAAGCTTCATTCCATTCTCTCTTCATTTCAGGCCATCAACAGACCCTTCTAATCCTTTCTGCATTACGTTTATCCAGCTTCCCCTTTTAAATGTACGTGTGCTATTTACCTTGACCGTTATTTTTAGCAGTGAGATCCCCATATATGTCCTCTGCCTCTGATCACCACAAGAAGAAACATGCAGTTCGGACTTTCTGTCTCGCACCCATCAAGACAGATACAAAAATGCTAAATTACAAAGTGAGTGATGACTTGTACTGTGGGGAAAACAGTGCAGATTTTGAGGCACTGCCATAGAAACTGTACCTTGGAGATCATCATTAAGAGTCAAGACCACACAGCACTCCTTTTATCATGCAGCAGTCTATTGTTGCTCCCTTAAATCTGGGGTTCGAGCACCTGACCTCGTCAGTTCAAGGTTTAAAAAAAAACTTCGAAACTATCCCTCCTTTTAGAAATGTTACAGTTCTGCGCTGGAAAGTGACAAAGTGGAAAAGTAATTCCAAATGCAATGTAGTTGCTCTGTGTTCAGATGAAGTCATCCTTTTCTTTTGGTTTCTTGAGATTGAGAAATATGGGACTTGTGTGGGAAAGTAGAATTCAGGTACAAGGTCAGCTATAATTTAGTTTGAGGTTTGTACGTAATAGCTTGGAATTCTGTTGTACTTTAGTTGTTTTTGTGTCCATCTTGTAGGTGTGAGGGGAATACTCATTACTGGGAGTAGGAGGAGCTGTGAGCTTTTTTTATCTTTTTATAAAGGAGATAGTTTCTTACGATTGAACTCTGGAAAAGTCTGTTGTCTGTTCCAGGTCTCACTGAGAATACATGTATCCTGCATGGAGGTGGTGTTGCAGTTTTATGTTAACCTTACTGAAATTTATACACAAAGGATTAGACAGCATCACTGTGCCCCTCTTTATAGCCAGCAAAACACTTCACTACTTATGACTTTTAATTGATTTATTTACAGGAAATAGCATTGCACAATTGTCTCATGATATCCATCAGTTAAATGCAGATAAAGCAAAACTTGTGGCTGGTTATGAATTGAAAAACTTGTCACACTTTTGATCTTGAAAAGAATCTGACCTGACCAGTAGAGGTACTGGAGAAGTATTGAAGAGATTTACCAGAATGACATCAGAACTGGAGGCTTTTCTATTTTGGAAAGGATTTGAGGCTGATTGGCCTGTAAAAGTTTGGGATATGGCTTGTTCTGATGGTGTCCTGGAATTCAGCAAGCTTTAAGTAGGTACAGTTTTTATAAATTAAGTGCCTGTTGCAGCAGCTTCTCATGGCCGGTTCAATAAAGTAAGTGGCCTTGTGCGTTGTTAATTGAGTAACTCTGAGAGCTAGGCATACAACTCATGTGGAGGAACCCAGATAAACCTTGAATCAGAATCTCTTGGCCAGACTGGTTGTGAAGATCCTCAATGTGAGCAAAAGGGTTGTTTCAACAAAATAAACTCCACAAAAATCAGGAATCTGTGACTGTGAGGAGGTCTTATGAGTTTTTTCTGCAGTTCTGTTAGTTGGGGGCTGTTGGTGCTATTGTTCCATACCCCTCTCTGTTCAGATTTTTACTTGTTTAAGGATAAAGCAGAAAATGCTAGAAATATCCTGCAGGATGAGAGTGTTGGGGAAGTTTCAGTAGTTGGGTACATTTACTTTTGGGGTAACCACCCCAAGATCTTTGTGGAAACAGTGCTACCTGGCATTACTGTATTTCAATTCAAATTAAATGGTGTACAAGAGTCTTTGGAGCTGCTGCTATGGGAAATGTCACACTAATGCTCATGGTCCTCAAAAATGAATGTCATCAGATATATAAACTCACCGTACACTGTTAGCATGTTGAAGACTTCAATTAGATCATTCCTTAACCTTTTAAATTTTGGAGAAAACAGGCCTAATACGCATAATCTCTCCTCAAATTTAAACCCTGAAGTACAGATATCATTTTTGTAAACCTACGATGTACTCCCACAAAGATGAATATGTCCTCAAGGTTTGGTGTCCAGAGCTGCAACCCGATACTCCAAGTGGGGTCTAACTAGTGTTTTGTATAGCTGTAGTATAACTTCTGCATCTTTGTACTCCAGCCATCTAGATATAAATACCAGCATTCCATTGGCTTTCTTGATTATTTTCTGTACTTGGATATGTTCTGCATTATATTATGTTCTGGAATTCCTTCCCTGAGGGCTTTGTGGGTCAACCCAGCAGCTGGACTGCAGTGTTTCAAGGAGGCAGTTCACCTGAACCTTCTCAAAGGTAACAAGCGATGGGCAATAAATGCTGGCCCAGCTAGCAACACCCACATCTTAGCCACATGAATGAATAAAAACAAAAACCTGTTTGTGACATTTTAAAGATCTTTGCTCCCGAGACACCATCTTCTTTCAGACTCCCACTGTATTTAACTTCATATCATCTAAAAAGTATCTTAATCTATTATTTTTCAGTTCAAAATGTTCTGTCGCTGCCAATAGAACAACATGACCATTCACAAACACTTACCAGAAACCCTTTTTCTGGTTGACTTTCCCCTCAACAGCCAGTGATCAACAATGGATGTTGCTTTGTTATTGCTGCTGATGTTGCTGGTACCTTTGTCTAACTTGGTGTGATAACCACATGACCTTCTTAACGCTCTTGTGTTGCAGGGAGAAGATTGTCAGCTTGGAGTTCATGCGGAAGTACATCCACGTCGCAAAGATTGTTAAACCTGTGCTCACTTCTGAGGCAGCAAATTACATTGCAGAGCAATACTCCAATCTGCGCAATCAGGACCAGATGAGTTCTGATGTTGCTCGGGTTTGTGGATTAGTTATATCACTAGCTTTTCGCAAAGAATTCTTTGAAGCTATTTCACTTATTTCCTACTCATCTTTCTTTATGTTGCTGCACACCTTGCTGGCGAGTCCCAGGTATCTGGATATGAGTGCTGTCCTTCAGAGCTTTGTGGGTTCATGGAGTAGGCATGTTGAGGCCCCTTGTTTGATGCTTGTGTTGTGCACGTGAAGTGGGGAATGCTGTATGCTGGTGGCTGCTGCTAGGTTAATCATGCCTACCTCGATGTTGCTTGTGTGAGAGAGGGTGATATTTATGAAAAAAGGCTCTCGACCATTATGATCAGCTGATCCCACAGCCCTGCTTTGGCCATGTTTGTGCTGTAGTGGCTCTTGGTAACTTGTTGAGTCAACCTACTCCTTGTAGGTATGTCATCCACTTCAGAGCATTTCTTCATGTTGCCATGTCCTGGAAGCCTGTATCATTAAGCAGTGGTTTTTCAGGTTCCTTTTTAGGAAGGGGAGGGGAGGCCTATTTCACACACTCAATTTTGTGCTTGGATACTTCTGTTACTGTAACGTCAGACACATTCTTGATAACAGCTGGAATTTTGTCCATCTATCCCACACTTGCCTTTTATGAGGGATTGGGTTGCCAAGCTGTTCCATTGCCATTCTATTTTAAAGGTGAATAGTTTCAAAGTAAAATGCCACTGCATTTGATTTCCTCCTACTCTTTGCCTCATCTGTCCCCATTCCAGTAGTCAGTGTCATGTGTGTTAGACAGTGCATGTTCACTCTATCATAGCTTGATATAGAAACATATATAGAACATTACAGCATAGTACAGGCCATTCGGCCCTCGATGTTGTGCCGACCTGCCATACCGATATGAAGCCCATCTAACCTACACTATTCCACGTATGTCCATATGCTTATCCAATGACGACTTAAATGTACCTAAAGTTGGCGAATCTACTACCATTGCAGGCAATGCGTTCCATTCCCTTACTACTCTCTGAGTAATGAAACCACCTCTGACATCTGTCCTACATCTTTCACCCCTCAATTTAAAGCTATGCCCTCTCGTGCTCGCCGTCACCTTCCTAGGAAAAAGGCTCTCCCTATTCACCCTATCTAACCCTCTGATTATTTTATATGTTGCAATTAAGTCACCTCTCAACCTTCTCTCTACTGAAAACAGCCTCAAGTCCCTCAGCCTTTCCTCGTAAGACCTTCCCTCCATACTAGGCAACATCCTAGTAAATCTCCTCTGCACCCTTTCCAAAGCTTCCACATCCTTCTTATAATGCGGTGACCAAAACTGTACACAATACTCCCAAGTGCGGCCGCACCAGAGTTTTGTATAGCTTCACCATAACCACTTGGTTCCGGAACTCGATCCCGCTATTAATAAAAGCCAAAACACTGTATGCCTTCTTAACAGCCCTGTCAACCTGGGTGGCAACTTTCAAGGATCTATGCACATGGACACCGAGATCTCTCTGCTCATCTACACTACTAAGAATCTTATCATTAACCCTGTACTTTGCCTTCCGGTTACTCCCACCAAAGTGCATCACCTCACACTTGTCTGCATTAAACTCCATTTGCCACCTCTCAGCCCAGCTTTGCAGCTTATCTATGTCTCTGTGCAACCTATAGCATCCTTCCTCACTATCCACAACTCCACCGACCTTAGTGTCCTCTGCAAACTTACTAACCCATCCTTCTACACCCTCATCCAGGTCATTTATAAAAATGACAAACAGCAGTGGACCCAACACCGACCCTTGCGGTACACCACTAGTAACTGGTCTCCAGGATGAACATTTCCCATCAACTACCACCCTCTGTCTTCTTTCAGCAAGCCAATTTCCGATCCAAACTGCTATATCTCCCACAATTCTATTCCTCCGCATTTTGTTCAATAGCCTATTGTGGGGAACCTTATTGAATGCCTTGCTGAAATCCATATACACCACATCAACCGGTTTACTCTCGTCTACCTGTTTGGTCCCCTTCTCAAAGAACTCAATAAGGTTTGTGAGGCACGGCCTTCCCTTCACAAAACCGTGCTGACTATCCCTAATCAATTTATTCTTTTCTAGATGATTATAAATCCTACCCCTTATAACCTTTTCCAACACTTTACCAACAACTGAGGTAAGGCTCACTGGTCTATAATTACCAGGGTTGTCTCTACTCCCCTTCTTGAACAGGGGAACCACCTTTGCTATCCTCCAGTTCATCTGGCACTATTCCTGTAGACAATGACGAGTTAAAGATCAATGCCAAAGGCTCAGCAATCTCCTCCCTGGCTTCCCAGAGGATCCGAGGATAAATCCCATCCGGCCCAGGGGACTTATCTATCTTCACCTTCTGAAGGATTTCTAATATCTCTTCCGTGTGAACCTCAATCCCACCTAGTCTAGTAGCCTGTATCTCAGTGTTCTCCTCGACAACATTGTTGTTTTCTAGAGTGAAAAGTGAATTCTTCATGCAAGCTGTGGTTTAACTAGCATATTTTATCTCTCTCTCTCTTCCCCCTCCACCATTCACCCACCCACCCATTCACCCAATTCAGACTTCACCTGTCACAGCCCGAACTCTGGAGACATTGATCAGATTGTCAACTGCTCATGCCAAAGCCCGCATGAGCAAGACAATAGACATGCAAGATTCAGAAGCAGCAGCTGAGCTGGTTCAGTTTGCTTACTTTAAGAAGGTGAGAACATCTCTGTTACAGCGGAATTTTAACAGTGCACTCCACAGTTACTGAGGACTTAATTTCTGGTGCGCCAGTGTTTCTGATAATGCGGACTATAGACAATTGTAACACTGAAGTGAGTCGAGGTCTAGATCAGGTGAGCAATGATCTCCTTCAATGGTGTAGCAAGATGGAAAGGTCTACTGCTCCTTATTTCTCACATTCTTATGTAGTGGCAGTTTCCCAAAGTGGGAGGAGATGGGACCTCAAGTGGGATGATGAGCTGTCCTGGAGTTTCAGAGATTCTGCACTACTTTTCTACTTTCAAGCCTCGAATTAAAGTCCTAGTGGGAGAAAGTTTGGGTAGCATTGTGCTATGGTGACATCATTGGAATCAGTGCACTGATTGTAATAGAAAACACCTTGCCCCCCCCCCCCCAGCAAGAAGATAAAAACAAAAAGAATTGTGGATTCTGTAAATTGGAAATAAAAACAGAAATTGCTGGAAAAACTCAGCAGCCTGACAATATTTGTGGAGAGAAACAGAGTTAGTCTTCTGGGTCCAGTGACTCTTCTTCAGAACCAAGATCAACTTTGGCTCAATAGAGAGTGCAAGCGGGCATGCCAGGAACAGCAGCAAACATGCCTAAGTGAAGTGAAGCTGCCAAGCAGGACTGATAGCCCTGTCTATCATTTATGCTGTTTGGCAGGCAAAGTAATCCTACAATGAATGGATCAGATCTAAACTGTAGTTTTGCCTCATTACTACATAAATTAAACCTTCTCAAAGATAGGGGGAGCCCAGCATATTACTGAAAATATTTCAGCTTTATCCTTTGCACTAATCTTCAGCCTGAAGTGTCAAGTATGAAATAGCTTCACAGAGGCTGGTATCCCATCACCGTGTCGCCATTTATTTACAAATGGAAAGTCCTTGACACTGATTGAGTTGCTGCAGAGCCAGCTGTCGGTGTCAGGATGGCTGGCACTCCTGTTTATGTCAGTCAGCCAGGGCTGTCCAAATGGGGCTGATAATCTGGTTCAGTCAGGCAGTTAGTATTCTGTGAGGTCCACCTAACTGACCTTGTTGCAATCACTACAGAGTGGGTGATCGATGTTGGCTGCTTCTAGTGGTATAATAATCCAAGACTGATCAACTCTGTGTTAGTTTCACATACATTGTACAAATCGCGTTAGATTTGAGCTCTTTTACAAGCAGGTCAAAAATAGCAGCTTGCACCAACCCTGCTGGAAATTTTCAGTTGGTAACGCTGAGTAAATGACCAGTGGCAGATGATCTTTGGCTTCAGAGTAGTTTTCCAACCACATTCACTGTGTTGCTTTTTAAGACATTAGCAGTAAAGGATGATTAAGGAATCAAAGCATTATGGCATTTTAATTGGTTTTACCCCTGAGTTTTACTCTTGCTAGAATGCTGCCTTGTATCAGTGTTTGTTAATTATCTTAGATTGGATCACAGCATTCAACAAGTGATGCACCCAAGGAGAATATTAAAAGGGTGCTTGAGAGCAGCGTGCATGGGATGTGGATGTCACTGGTTGGGCCAGTATTTATAACCCATCTCTTGTTGCCCTGGTTGTAGTGAGCCACTGAAGTTGGGCTATTAAGAAGCGAATTCCAAGACTTGGACTGAGCGACCCTGAAGAAAGGGTCACATATTTTTAGTTCAGAACATTGTGTATCTTGGAGGGAGGTTGCAGCTCAACAACATGCCAACGTTGTAGAAGAAGAATCTGGGTTAAATGTTTTGAGCTGTGTGTATCAACATGCTGAAGGGAATGCCAATTATTATCACACCCTGTAGTTTTGTTTCATATTAATAAGAGCAGCCCAGATGTACTGCTGATCTGATTCTATTTCTGCCACGGCGATCCAATTGCAGAAGAGTCTTCACATTCTCAGCCAGACATCGAGCTCTAATGTTATATTTTGTGTAGGTTTTGGAGAAAGAGAAGAAACGTCGCAAAGAAGAGAGTGATGTTGAAACTGAGGACGAAGAGGTAATCCAGGATGATGGAGACAGCAAGAAGAGGTAAGACGATACAGTGCAAGAATGAGCACAGAGTACTGTCAAGTTCATGCCTTTATTACTTGTTTACGTGTGTGCATCAAATAAGGTGTATCCAAGACATCTCATTTAATCAATCTTTGTTCTTGATTGCTGCTGCACACTGTAGGAGCTCACTATTCATAGATGGGGTCCTGTTTTGTGAAGAGGCCCTCTGCTATAAGGGTGAAGTACACTCCTGATCAGAATGCAGATGCAATGAAATGACAGTTTTTGAGAGATTTGCATGGCACAGGCTCAACACAGTCTTTCGTTTGACGTCGGTTGCTGCCTTCTCTTTCTGTGTATTAATGGATGCCTACCCAAGAAGCTGAAACCTCATCTCAGTTGGTGAGACAGTAACTGGGAGAATTGTGTTTGTTTACACTATATGTAATAAAGTACTCAATTCCATTCATCTTAGGAGGAAAAGCCAAGCGAAAGATGGTGAAAGCAGGAAAAAGAGACGGGTGTTGAAGGAGGGTGAGCAACATGATCCTTATGACTTCAGTGATGCCGAGGGAGAGACTCCCGATAGTAAGTCCCATTTCTTTTCTCTCTGTAGGCAGTGTGTCTGAGAGCCTGCCTTTACTGGGGAGGTGGGCTTTCTGTTTGCCATTTGGATTGCCTAGTTAGAGGTAACTTGGCTGTTAATAACCAAAGTCTTTTAAGCAACTGAAAAACAAATAATGTCGAAAAGTGCAGTTGCCAGCTTTGAGGTTGGTTAATCAATAGCTAAGTGGTAATGATTAGCTATTAAATCTGACAGGGATATTATCTTGTCTAGTCACAGGGTTGCATAGTAGTGACCTAAACTGAGCTGTGTGTTCCTATGCATAGCTCCTGGGTGTTACACAAACTGTAAAATTGTCCTGTATACTTCAGATAGTATGTTGATTATTAATGCCCTTCTTACTGTTCTCATGAATTAAGACTTGAAGTAGTACGAGGGTCTGAGTTTGGACATTTCTGCTGTGCTCCTAGACGAATGGTGGTTGTACATGAACGATGATCCCTATCTTTCAAAGCTCGGCAGGTGAAATGGGTGATCATTGGACAATAGGTGTGTTCACTTAGGCATAAGTCCTCTTGTTTTCCCCGCGTCCCCCCTCCCCAAAAAACCTTGAGAGGAGATGCTGAAGGCGAAAACCAGGCAATTTAATTAGACATTGGTTCAGTACTGAAATCACTGTTAAGAAGGTCTTCAGCAGTACGCTTTAAAGATCAGCTATGATCAGCCAAAACCCACCTGGTTTTATGAAAGAAAATCCTGTTTGATGAAGTTGTTAGCTTTTTTGTGCATGCAGATAGGGGTAGGGTAGATGAAGGGAAACCAATAGATGTAGTTTACCAAGATTATGTTTAAGACTCTGATGTTATTTGCTCACCCCCAGTTCTCCCACAAAGTCCAGAGGCCCTAGAGCCAGAGGACCAGATGGACACCAGTGATGAAGCTGCAAAGAAGTCTGAATTGAGCGAGCAAAGGTGAGTCTTATCAGCCTCGTGAAACTGTGTGACTAGGCATCTAGGGCTACTAGCACTGGAAGAAGGCCCTTCAGCCCGTTGTATACACACTAGTCAAAAACAGCTGTCTATTTTCCAGCAGTTGGCCCATAGCCTTGTATGCCTTGACAATGCAAGTGCACATCTGAATACTTCTGAAATGTGGTGGGGGTTTTTGCTTCGACCACCCTTACTGGCAATGAGTTCCAGATTCTCTCCACCCTCTAGGTGGAAAAGTTTTTCCTCACGTTTCCAATAAACCTTTTGCCTCTCACGTTAAATATTTGGCCCCGTTCATTGATACCTTCCTCCAAGGGGAAATGTTTCTTTCTGCCTACTTTGTTTATGTCCCTCATAATTTTGCAGGCAGGTTTAGATTGAGTGAATGAAAAATAATCGGGTAGGTGGAATATAATATGTAAAAGTGTGATGTTGTTCACTTTGTAAGGAAGAATAAAAAGCAGTGATGTTTAAATGGAGAGTACTGAGGTGCAGAGGGATGTGGACATTCGGGCACATGAGCCATGAAATGCTAATATAGAGGTACTGCAAATAATCAAAAAGGCTAATGGGATGTTGTCTGTTAACGTGCGAGCAATTGAACATTAAAACAAGGATGTTCTCCTTCAGTTATGTGGGGCATTGGGATCACAGCTTGAATACTGTGTGCAGTTTTGGTCTCTTAACAAAAGGAAGGCTGTTGCATGTGGTTCAGAAGAGACTTATAAAATCTTAACAGGACTGAACATGGTAGACGCAGGAGGGATGTAACCTCATTGTTCCCCCAACCTCACACCGCCCACTGCTATCCCCTTCCCAAAATCCACAAATCCACCTGCCCTGGTCGACCCATTGTCTCCACCTGCTCCTGCCCCACTGAACTCATCTCCACCTGTCTGGACTCCGTTTTCTCCCCCTTGTCTTGGAACTCCCTACCTACGTCACACCACACACGTCCTCCACTACCTCCAGAACTTCCAATTCCCCGGTCCCCAACACCTCATTTTCACCATGGGAGTCCAGTCCCTATACACCTGCACTCCCCACGCAGATAGCCTAAAGGCCCTCCACTTCTTCCTGTCCCGTAGGCCCGACCAGTCCCCCTCCACTGACACCCTCATCCACCTAGCTGAACTCATCCTCACCTTCAACAACTTCTCTTTCGATTCCTCCCACTTCCTCTAGATAAAGGGGGTGGCCATGGGTACCCGCAAGGGCCCAAGCTATTCCAGACTCTTGGTAGGTTATGTGGAACAATCCCTGTTCCATACCTACGCTGACCCTAAACCCCACCTCTTCCTCCCTTATATTGATGACTGTATCGGCGTCGCCTCGTGCTCCCAAGAGGAGCTCAAACAGTTCATCCACTTCGCCAACACCTTCCGTCCCAACCTCAAGTTCACTGGGACTATCTCCAACACATCCCTCGCATTCCTGGACTTCTCTATCTCCATCTCAGTCAACCACCGAGAAACTGATATCCATTTCAAGCCCACTGACTCCCACAGCTACCTAGAATACACCTCCTCCCACCCACCTGCAAAAATTATGTCCCCTATTCCCAATTCCTTCGCCACTCTCTCTTGGATTCCCTTGTCCACTCCACACTGCCCTCCAACCCTACCACACCCGGCACTTTCCCCTGCAACCGCTCCCCCCACACCACCTCCATCACCCCCATGTCAGGCCCGAAGAAGACTTCCCATGATGAGCAGATGTTCACCTGCACATCTGTCAATGTGGTATACTGCATCTGCTGTACCCGTTGTGGCCTCCTCTACATCGGGCAGACCGAGCAGAGGTTTAGGGACTGCGTTGCAGAACGCCTCCGCTCGGTTCGCAATAAACAACTGCAACTCCCAGTTGCAAACCATTTCAACTCCCCCTCCCATTTCTTAGATGACATGTCCATCCTGGGCCTCCTGCAGTGCCACAACGATGCCACCCGAAGGTTGCAGGAACAGCAACTCCTATTCCGCTTGGGAACCCTGCAGCCCAATGGTATCAATGTGGATTTAACAAGCTTCAAAATTCCGTTCTTCCCGCCCCCCCCCCCCCCCCCCCCCCCCGCCCCCCCCACACCACGTGCATCCCAAAACCAGCCTAGCTTGTCCCCGCCGCCCTAACCTGTTTTTCCTCTCACCTATCCCTTCCTCCCACCTCAAGCCGCACCTCCATTTCCTACGTACTAACCTCATTCTGCCCTCTTGAGCTGCCTGTCCTCCCCGGACTGACCTATCCCCTCCCTACTTCCCTACCTACACTCACCTCTGCAGGCTCCATCCCCGCCCCTTTAACTTGTCTGTTTCCTCTCCAGCTATCTTCTCCTCTGTCCATCTTCGATCTGCCTCCCCCTCTCTCCCTACTTATTTCTTCCTCTCCCCTTCCCCATTTTCTGAAGGTGGGCCTAGGCCCGAAATGACAGCTTTTGTGCTCCTTGAGATGCTGCTTGGCCTGCTGTGTTCATCCAGCCCCACACCTTGTTATCTCGGATTCTCCAGCATCTGCAGTTCCCGTTATCTCTGTTCCAGATGTGGCTGTATCCAGAACCAGTTGTCACAGTATGAGGAATCAGAGTAGATGATTTAGGACAGAGATGAGGAGACATTTCTTCACCCAAAGAATGGTGAGCCTGTGGAATTTGTTACCACTGGAAGTAGTTGATGTCAAAACTTTGAATGTGTTCAAGAGGTGATGAGACCTAGCACTTGGGGTGAATGGGATCAAAGGTTGTGGGGTGAAAGCAGGACTAGGCTATTGAGTTGGGCAATCAGCCATGATCATGAAGAATTGTGGAGCAGGCTCAAAGGGCCGAATGGCGGCCTCCTGCTCCTATCTCCTTTGTTTCTATGATTACTGGATTGATATCTGGGCCGTCTTATGAGGAAAGGTTGGACAGACTGGGGTTTGTTCCTGCAGGAGTTTAGAAGACTGAAGGGTAACCTGATTGAAGCATATTTAATTCTGACAAGATGGATGTAGAAAGGATATGATTCCATGTGGGCCAGTCAAGAGTTAGGGGACAGTTTTAAAGTTGGGGGTCACCCTTTCAGAACAGAGATAAAAAACTTATTTTTTCCCCAAGTAGTGTGTGATATTTGAACAGTCTGCCTCAAAAGATGCTGTGAAAGTGGAGTCATTGAACAGGAGGATAGATTCTTGTTAGGCAGGGAACCTGAGGGTTGTCACGGGATAGATGGGAATATGGAATTCTAAACACAAGCTGATCAGCCTTGATCTTACGTGCTGTTTTGTTCTATTTTGTTCAAAATGCACATAGGTTGTACACTATCAGTCAATGTAGCATTTTATAAATTTCTACTTTAGAAATAAAACTAGTCTGACTCCAAACTGAAACACAGACAGATTCTAAACAAGGCCTCACGCTAAATATGCATTGTTTGATCTAAAATGTCACCCCTTTACTCTGATAAAACCTTTAGTTTTCTAAGGGCAGTGCCTTCAAAGAAATTTGGGGATTTACATATAGGTATTAATCAATTAAAACATTCTTACGGATTAAAGATTTAACAGCACCTTAGGTTTGTTTAGTACATCCTTATCAGTGCTGTGACCCATTGATCTTTTATTTATAAATTCTATGTTTGATGCCACCTCCGTCACTAACACCTGTAGGAGGAGCGAAGCTCCAAAAGTTTGTTTTCAAATAAATTTGTTGGACTATAACCTGGTGGTGTGATTTCTCACCTTGTCCACCCCAGTTCACCAGTGGCATCTCCACATCTTGATCTTGCTGAATGATGGAACAGGCTTGAGGGACCAAAATTTCCCCCTGCTCCTAATTCATACATTCTCATGTTATGGGTGATATCAGGCAAAATAAATTGTGACCTTAATCAACAGGATGAACATCTCAGCTTTACTGAAGGAGCGTCATTGCTAAGCCTCTGTTACCTGTTGATTTGGGGATTGATCAATCTGCATGAGCATTTAATTTGTAGGGCCAGATGATCACAGATTGAAAGTTGGGGGCTAGTGCTGAATGGAAAAGACAAAAGGTGTTTAGGAATTTTTCCAACTTTTTGGACTCAAGTTGTGGAGTCTGGTGAGCCAGAACAAAGGGGCTAATCTTAAAATAACAAAGAGGATACTAAATTAGAGTGACTGTAATCTGAACAAGATAGACCTTGATAGAGCTCATCTGTCAAGTTAAAAAATAAATGAAACGTGGAATTGGGGGTGAACCTTGGAATTAGTGTATCTACAATATAGTGCGGCACACTGATCATAAAATCAGTGTTATTATGCAGTTTTCTGCTCCATTCAATACCACATAATAGTACTTGGAGCATACTTTCTCTATGCATTATCAATGGGTCTGATCATGTCTTTAATTCCGGCACAGGTTCAAACAATTTAAGGCTGCTCTACTGGATGCTTTCAAGACTGCACATGCTCAGTCCCTTGGCATGCAGACTCTGATGGCATCGATCAACAAAGATAACGACACACCATTCTCCAATGTGGAGGTGCAGACAGCCCTGGACAAGATGCAGGAAGACAACCAGATCATGGTGTCAGATCAGATCATCTTCCTAATCTAATGACAGTGGTGCTAGTCAGCTGAGTTAAGGGCAGTGTATGGTGTGAAACTGTGTCCAGCTGAATTAAGTATTCAGCACCCTTGTTATGCTGACTGAAGGATGTCCCCCAGTTTAATGCACCCAATCCTGTTGTATATAATTCAGTTTTTAGAGGAATCCCTCCGACCCTGGTGTCTCCCCTATTCTCATGTATGCATACACATCTCACACGTCGCTTGGATTTCTGTACAGATCTTGGGTTGTTTGACCACCATGTTGGATAATGTTTGGATGTTTAATGTTGTGGATAATGATTGTAGGATGGAAAGTACGCCCAAATGCAGAGAGCACATTGTCTTTAGCTCTGAAGAAAAGAAAATGCTTTCCAGTGTTTGTACGCAAGCTAATCTGAAGTTACCAAGAACTGTTTGTGCAATCGGAGAAGCAGTTAACTTATTAATATATAATTCAAGATGTTAGTTTCATGTGGAGCCTCAGGGTAAACCTAGATTTAGGGGTCATACGTGATGGTTGAATGGTATACATCTCAAAGACTTACAGTGGAGACACTTAAAAGGTTATGTTTTTCTATTGACTATCAGTAACCATGTCAGATCTAGCGTTGTGCTGTTTGTTGTGGTTGAAGAGGGGGAAGCTGGAGTTGATTTTAATCTTCCTTGAAATAGAAGATTTGTATGTTGTTACTGGCACTTTTACAGGTGCTCAATGTTAATGAAAATTGGGATTTTAGATTTGAAGTGGATCAGGAAAGTGATATTTGCCTCTGGGCTACACAGCAGCTATCAACCGGTTACAGACCACTGCTGTGACTTGGGAAGAATCATAGGGAGTTGAATGTTGTTCTCCGCATCTTGGTTTGAAAATTACTGCAAGACTTGGCAACATTTTTCTCACTGCATTTCTAAAAAAAATAATTCATGGCATGTGGGTGTCTCTGGCTGGGCCAGCATTTATTGCTCGTCCCTAATTGCCCCTTGAAAAGATGGTGGTGAGCTGCTGCCTTGAACTGCTGCAGTCTGTGTTCTGTAGGTAGATTCACAAGGCCATAGCATATGGACTGCAGCATTTCAAAAAGGCAACTCACCACCTTTTCCAGGGCAACCAGGGGTGGGCAGTAAATCCTTCTCCAGCCAAAGACATCTGCATCCCATATGAGAATAAAAAGAGAAAAAATGTATGCAGTGAGAAATGTTACCAGCCAATAGTAGTTTCCAAACAACGTAGGTTAGCGAGTGGAATCCCATTTCCCTAGTGTTCAGGCACGGTACATTTACATTGAAGCAGCATTCTGGCGGGATGTAATCACACCACACTACTTATTGTAAAATCCCCTGACTTCATGATGATCCACTGGCAGCAGAGACCCAGTCTTACAGTTCCAGTTTTATTGAATCCTCCATTGAAAACTGGTGGTGCACATCACCTTTCAAGTATCCCATTTAACCCCAACAGTAGTTTGGTAATGGACTGTTGAAACTTAATCAGGCCAAAAGGCTAACTCACTCTGAAGGATGGGCAGAGAGGCAAAATATGCTCTATGCTGAACTTGTGTTAAGTGCTTTTACTTTTTCTATAATAAAACTGAGTTTTTGCTTCTTTTTTGTGGAATCTGTTCTGTTCAAATAAGGAGTAATTATATTTGGTTTCATTATGAGATGTCCCAGTTGTAGAAATTGTGTGTAAGATCATAATGGAAAGAAGTGTATGTCTTGTTCCGACAGCAATATCTTCTGACCTTGTTTTTCTGTTCTACTTTCATACATTCCATCTAGGTCTACTCATTAACTTGTTGTAGAGAGACCGTTCTCGGTTCATCTGTAACTTGCGGTTTTAAAAAGCCGCTTTTTAGTTTCTTTTTGTGGACTCTCATGTTTTCACAGCGCATTATGCTATCACTTTGGATGTCCTTCTGCCCTGAAGGTGAAGATTCATTCTCGTTCCTTTTAAAATGTTGGAATGCTGTCAGAATGTAACTGCCTCTGGAGTAGCAATCCTTCCTTAGATTTTCCATATAGATGACATAACTCAAAAATTGTCCTCAGTGATTGCTGGCAAATGCGGTGGAAAGCCATCTTCTTTAGTTTCCATCTGCCCTCCCATAACACTGGTCCTGGATTCAGACTGTGTTTGATTTTTACTGCAGGTCATAATTTCTTGCAGAGGCAAGACTATCAAGTTATTGTAACTTGGACCAAATAAAGCTGGCAAGAGAATTCTTGGCAGCTTCGTGCGATGAGAAGATTTCTCAGAAAAGAATTATGCATTTGTTTGCAAACGGCACTAATCAGATGTGAAGCTTTCAGTGTGTTGCACTAGATACATCTGCAATGGTTTTGGCTTGAAATGCATAAGCATTTGTGATATGAGAACTTGTATTGTGTGCAGCCAGCAGCCAAATGATTGGGGGGGGGGTGTGGTGGAGAAAAAAAACCTTGTCTATTGCAAAAAGTGTATTGGATCTGAAATCAAGCATCTGTACATTCTTAAAAGCCATGAATTAGTTCTCTCTGAAATAAAAATTCAGGATTGAATCAGGCACGAGTGAGGAAATGGTTACACTGGATGTCGATCACAAGTATTGGGCTGGAATTTTAGAACAATATTGATGTAAAGATCAAGAAAAAGTTTTTTTGAAGGGAAAAGGAGATTTACAAAGAGCTTTGGACAATTAATGGAATCACTCCACTTAAAACAGGAGCGTAAAAAGTGATGCTTACGAAATCTCCAAGAAGGAACAAATATTATGCAGAGATGGCTCATTTTTGACAAGGTTGGTTAGTTCAAGCGGAAGGCTTATCAGATGTTTTGCCATCTGTTATTCATGTTCTTGCCAAAGCATATTTTGTAAGCAGAACTGTATCAGAAATAGGTGCCTTCAATAATGTCCATTGATGAACAGCTGTTGAAGTAACCAACCTTTGTCCAGAATTGGCAACTTCCAGCTGCCAACCAATGCCAAAGGGGAGAAACTTAGCATAGCCAGTATGTCTGCATTCATTAACAGGGAACAGGCATTGCAAATATCTAAAAGAATTTGGCAAACAGCCAGAAGTAACACTCTTACATGGTATCAAAAGAAGATGGAAAACCTGAGGTGATCATGCGGCGAGCTGATGTTGGAGTGAGAGAGAAATAAAGGGAAAGAAGAGGAAACTGTAGAAAGAAGATTGTGCAAAATTAAGTGATATTGTATATCTGTAGCTTAATCTTTGAAAGGAAATGCGATAAAACTGAAAAGGGTTTTGGCACAGATTAGGAGTTTCAAGATTCTGGAGTTGATGCAGTAAATGTTATCTGCAGAAAGTCATCAACTTATTTTGAGTTTACTATGTGAGAAGGAAGTGAAGACTATTTTAGACTTTGAGGATAGAAACCTGTTTGTAAGTATTCGAAGATGGTTGCACTGATAATGGGAGGAGGCAGTAGTAGGGTTGGTAAATGCCCAAATTATTGATTGTGTGAAACTTGACACCTGAATGTAAAAGATAAGACTGAAGTCAAAAGTGCAAATTCTGAAGGAGCATCAGAGGAGCAGGAAAGCTGACATTTCACATCTGGACCCTTCAGAAAATAGTTATCTCAGATTCTCCAGCATCAGCAGTTCCTACTATTTCTTGATGAATTCCTGTAGTGCAGCTTTTAGGTCATATACCACTTCTGTTGAGTGTTGGTGATGGAAGGAATGAATGCTGTAAAGATTGTGTCTAGATTTCAGTATTGTTGGTTGTGAACAGCAATCGGGGGGGAAAAAAAACTTAAATCAAGGATCACTGCATGTTTTGAAAGCCAGCAGGTTGATGCTCGTAAGCACTATTTATGCAGCTGCTTGATCAAACAGTGTGGTTTGCAGATGAGCTGGAGACAATTCAAGATTCAGCCAGCAACAGGTAGCTCATTGGTCTCTGGACCAGTAACCAGTTGTTCATGACACCAGTTTTTTTTTGCTTGACAACAACTGTGATTGTGATTGATTCTCATGCAGTTTACCAGCCTGGGTTGCATTAGATTCAGGGGAGAAATCATGAAACTTCCACCAACTCAGTAGCTTTCTCAGTTCTCCTTAGTAGAAGTTACTTTATGCCTGAAGTAAACAGGTTTATTTTTACTTCAGCAAATGTTCTTAAGTCAGAGACCTTATGAAGATATGAGGCAGCCAACCTGCATATCCAGCAAGGCAGTGAAAGCATCGGAGGATGAAGGGCGAGAAACAACCTCATGCCAGAAGTATCAAGAGGATGATCCATCGCGGCCTCCTCCAGTGGCCCTCAGCATTACAGATACCAGTCTTCAGCCAATTTGATTCACTCTACTTGATATCAAGAAATTATTGAAGACACTGTGTACTGCAAGGCCTGTGGGCCCTGACAACAGTCTGACAATATCCTTGAAGCCTTGTGTTCCAGAGTTTGCTGCTCTCTTAGCTAAGCTATTTTGGTACAGTTACAACACTGACATCTACTTACAATGTGGAAAAATGCCTGAGCATTTCCTGTGCATAAAAAGCATGATCAAATCCAAACAATTACTGCCCCATCAGCCTCCCCTCAAGTCATCAGTAAAGTGAGGAAGGTGTCAGTTACAGAGCTAACGAGCAGCACCTGTGCAGCAATAACCTGCTCAGTGACGCCCAGTTTGGGCTCCAACAGGGCCGTTCAGCTCCTGACCTCATTACAGCCTTCGTTCAAACATGGACACGAGCTGAATTCCAGAAGTATGGTAAGAGTGACAGCCCTTGACGTCAAGCAGCCCTGGCAAAACTGGAATCAGTCGGTATTGGGGAGCAATCTCTTTTCTGGTTGAAGTCATATGTAACACATAGGAAGATGGCCATGGTTGTCAGAGGTCAGCCACCTCAGCCTTAGGACATCTTTGCAGGAGTTCTTTAGTGTCCTATACCCAGCCACCTTTTAGCTTCTTCATCAATGACCTTATCATAAGGTGAGAAGTAGGGATGTTTGCCAATGATTGCACAATTTTTAGCACCATTTGAGATTCATCAGATGCTGAAGCAGTCCATGTTCAAATGCAAGAAGATCTGGACAATATCCAGGCTTGGGTTGACAAGTGGCAAAGTCACATTTGTGCCAGACAAATGCTGAGTTATGACCATCACCAACAAGAGACAATCTTACACTACCCTTTGCAGTTTAATGGTGTTACAATCACTGAATGTCCCCTGTCAACAGCTCGAGCTCAGATTGACCTGAAACTCAACTAAACACAGCAGCTACCAGAATAGATCAGTGGCAAGGAACACCATGGCAAGTGACTCGTCCCTCCCAAAGCCTGTTCACCATCTATGAGGCCCATGTCAGGAGTGTGATGGAAAACTCACCACTTGCCTGGATGCGTGCAGCTCCAACAACACTCAAGAAGCTCGACACCGTCCAGGACAAAGCAGCTGCTTGATTGGCCCCACATCCACAAGCATCCACTCCCTCCACCACCAACACTCAGTAGCAGCAGTGTGTACTATCTACAGGATGCACTGCCGAAATTTGCCAAAGATCTTCAGCCAGCACCTCCCAAACCCGTGACCATTTCCATCTAGAAGGACAAGGGCAGCAGGTATCTGGGGACAGCAACAGCTTCAAGCTCCCCTCCAAGCCACTCACCAGCCTGACTGGGAAATACATCACCATTCCTTCACTGTTATTGGGTCAGATTCATCGAATTCCCTATCTAATGACATTGTGGGTCAACCCCCAGCATGTGAACTGCAGCATTTCAAGATGGGCAGCTAGGGACGGGCTATCCTTGTTGGCCCAGCCAGGGCCACCCACATCCCAATAATGAATGAATAAATAAGGATCAGTGCAGAATTGTCTCAGCAAACCCTGTTGACAGGTGCCACTGAATTGCCTTCCAGTTTTTCATTTTGCCCATAAAATCTAGGGTGTTATTTCCTGTCTGTGTATAAATGGAAGTTGGAGAGTTTTAACTGGTATTATTTTAACAGTTCACAGTTGTTTACCTATTGCTCAAGTTTGACCATTTATTAGAAATAAACATTCTTAAGTATAGAAGCACAGCCCGGGTTTCTATCAGCAACAAAAACAAATTTCTGGAAATCTCACACTCGGTCTGGCAGTATGTGTAAAGAGAAATCAGAATTAACGCTGCAGGCCCGGTGACCCTTCCTCAACCTAGGTCAGACAGTCCGGTTAATTGGGGAATTTAGTGCATTTGTCATCAAAAAAATATCGTCCAGGTCATGTTACATTTGAACATGGGCTGCTTCAACATTTGAGTCGCGAATGGTGCTGAACATTGTGTAATCATCAGCAAACATGCCCACTTCTGACCTTATGATGAAGGGAAGGTCACTGATAAAGCTGCTGAAGATGGTTGGGCTGAGAGCTGTACCCTGACGAACAGGGAGAGTGCTGATGTCTCATTCTCCAGAGTTAGTCAGGCATCTAGCCCCAGTGTTTTGAGCCCAGCTACTTTAATGACACCTATACTAAATCTGCACTTTTGCCTAGACCGGTCCTATCTAAATAAAGACAGACAATTGAAACCTGGGCAATGATGACCTTATCAGCAAGGTGATGGAAGGACCCATCAATAGGGCCAGAACCTGACAATACGTGCTGGTACCGCCACCGACCTAAAGGCAAATTGGACTTTCACAGCAATAAGATTGTTTTGTCAGGGCCATCCAGATGCTGCATCTAACTTGGTGCTTACCAGACAACGGCAGTGTGCTGTCTGGATCTTGGCCACTTGTAATGCAGTGGTCGTGCCCCCACCTCTGGACCAGGAGACCCAGATTCAAGAGGTGTTTGATAACAATTAATTAGAAAGTATTGGCTTGATTCTCACCTCAGGTGGGTATACTTGTGAGACTTGTGAAAGGAATCAAATCCTGTAATCATCAGTATTTCAGCCCATTTTATGATGAAGGATGGATTGGTGGGTTGGCAGAAGCTGAATGGGTTTCAGACCATGCAATGGTGTAACCTTTCAATCAGGCTTTTGGGCTGGGATGATTGTCCACCCACCCATTGCAACCACCTTCCACTGAGGCCATGCCAGGCAGTGAGTTTTTGCAGTTTTACTCAGGTTGTTTGATCTTAAAATAAGAACAACAGGAGGCCATTTGCCCCTCAAGCCTTCTGTGAGATTCTGCTGGATCATGGCTGATCTGACATTCCTCAAATTCACTTTCCTGACCTCTCCCATGATCGTTGATTCCCTGACTGATTGGGAATCTATCTCATCCTTAAATGTACATAAGGACTTTGACCCCACAGCTTTCTGTGGCAAATAATTCCAAAGACTTGCAACCCACTGAGAGAAGAAGTTCCTCCTCATCTGTGTTTTAAATTGGTGCCCCTGTATTCTGAGAGTATACCATCTGGCCCTAGACTTTTCCATGAGGGGAAGTATCTTCTTGCAGATGATGCCAGGTTGGGTGGGAGGGTGAGCTGTGATGAGTTTGTGGATATCCTTCAGCATGTCTAAGGTTTTGGAGCAGATGTGTACCTCGGGTTGTGGGTGTTGAGGTTGGTTGGCTTGCCAAGCTGGTTTGTTTCTTCGTAGATGATTCATTACCATGCTGGGTAACGTCCTCAGTGCGTCACTTCATCGGACAGGGCCGGTCTAGGCAAATGTGCATATTTAGGATGTTACCCAGCATGGTAACGAAATATCTGTGAAACAACAAACTAGCTTGGCGAGCCAACCAACCTCAACATCATTCAGCATGAGCTCAACAGTTTGGCTGAGTGGGTAAGTCAATGGCAGATGCAGTATAATTTGGAGAAATGTGAGGTTATTCACTTACAAAACAACATTAAGAAGATGGATTTACTACCTGAATGGCTGTAAATTGGGAGCAGGGAGTGTGCAGTGGGACCTGGCTGTTCTTGTTTACCAGTTGCTGAAGGTAAGCATACAGGTGCGGCACAGAGTAAAGAAGGCACATGGTATGTTGGCTTCCATTGCAAGGGATTTTGAGTACAGTAGCAGGGATATGTTCTTGCAGTTGTACAGGGCCTTGATGAGACCACACCTGGAATATTGTGAGCAATTTTGGTATCCTTGTCCAAGGAAGGATGCTCTTGCTCTTGAGAGAATGCAGTGAAGGTTTACCAGGCTAATTCCAGGGATCGTGGGTCTAACATATGAGGAGAGATTGGCTAGATTGGGATTGTTTACGCTGGAATTCAGTTGAAAGAGGGTGGAATCTTACAGAGACTTATAAAATATTTGGCCTTATACAATCTTGTATTTAGTTCAAAAGCTGCTTGATGTCACAGGAATTCACATTTGAGCAGGAAAATTAAGCAATAAAATCAAAGGAATTTGCGATTGATGGAAAGGATTGAACTGAACATGGACATGGACAGCAGTGAAATGCACATAGACAGCAGTGAATTGAGGGGAATGTAGGTTAGGTTATTTTATTTTTGCATTAGGAATATTCCATGGCACATCGTGGGCCAAAGGGCCTGTACTGTGCTGTACTTTTCTATATTCTATCTATGTTCTATGAAGGTAGGGTTGCTTAGACACAAAAAGACATTGAAAGAAGTTGTATTTGAAAACACAAGGTTTCAATGAGCCTAGTCAATGAGCTACACTCATGAAAGTACACTAAAGCCATTACTTCCTCTGAAAGCTAAGGAAATTTGACATGTCTGCAAGGAGTCTAACCAATTTCTATAGATGCACTATAGAAAGCATGCAATCTGCATGTGTCATAGCTTGGTATGGCAATTGCTTAGTCAAGATCATTACAAATCAGGGACAGTTATGACTGCCGCCCAGGCCATTGTGAAAACCAGCCTTCCACCCATCAATTCCATCTATACTTCTTGTTACCTCAGGAATGCAGCCAACTCAATCAAAGAGCCCTCCCACCCTGTTATACTCTCTTCCACCCTCATCCATCGGGTAGGAGACACAAATGTTTGAAAATGTACCAAAATATTTTAAGAACAGCTTCTTTCCTGCTGTTATCAGACTTATGAACGGACCTCTCATATATTAAATTGATCTTTCTCCTCACCTTGTCTGTAGTTGTAATACTATGTTCTGCATTCTGTTCTATTACCCTCTTGTACTTTTGTAAGGTATGATTTGATTGGATGGCAGGCCTAACATGTATCTTGGTATGTATGACAATAATAAATCAAATCAGAGCAAGGTAAGCATAGGACTGGAAGTAATAATAGCGAGTTTTGAGAAGATTTGTAGCTCAGGTTGAGGTTCTGGATGTGAGTTTGCTCACTGAGCTGGAAGATACCTGGTAGATTGATTTGGAGCCAATGTGTTTGTTGATGGAGTTCCGGTTGGAATGCCATGCTTCTAGGAATTCTCGTGCGTGTCTTTGTTTGGCTTGTCCTAGGATGGACTTTGATTGGGACAACACATCCATCCTAGGACAAGCCAAACAAAGACACGCACGAGAATTCCGAGAAGCATGGCATTCCAACCGGAACTCTGGCTCCAAATCAATGTGTTTGTTGATAATCTACCATCCGCTGAGAAAAAGAACAGGAAATGACATCACTAATGCAGGAAATGACATCAACAACCCAAGGAAACCTAAACAGATAAATAGAAAGCGGGACATAACACCAGCACTTCGTCGGAGGCTCACTGATGATGTTACCTAGAATGGTGACGAAACGTCTGAAAACTAACCTTCCAGCTCAGCGAGCAAACTCACATCCTGGAAGTAATTATTTTAGGAGAAAATGTATACTCAAAGGAATTAACAGAAACCTGATAGAAACTAAGCAAGAATAGATGACGAATGTGTTTCAGCATTGATAAAAGAGACTGCTGGCTATAGAGCTCATCCATGTGTTTGGAGATCAAAGGAAAGCACATGGCTTAGAATTATACAGTACAGACAAGACCTTTTTGCCAATGAGCCTGTATCACCAGAAATGGAACTTAGAAGCAAGAGACAGCCATATGTCACCTAAAATCATAGAGCCATTCAGCACAGAAGAAGTCTTTTGGCCCATCAAATCTGTACCACCGAAGCTACACAAAACCACATTTGTCACACTTCCTGGCATTTGGCACATAGCCTTCAATGTTATGACATTTCAAACATTTGTCCGAATACTTTTTAAATGGTTGTGAAGTTTCCCGCCTCAACTACTCTCCCAGGCATTGCATTCGAAATTTCCACCGTTCCTCAAGTTCCCTCTAAACCTCTTGCCTTTCACCTCAAATTTATGCCCCTTGTTTTTGACCCTTCAATTAAAGGGAACAGCTATTTTCTATCCACCCTCTCCATGCCCCTCATAAACTTGTACTCCTCAATCAGGTCTTCTCTCAGCATCTCTACCCCAAACTAAACACCCCAAGCCTATCCAGCCCCTCTCCATCACCGAAATGCTGTATCTTATGCAAGATCCCGGTGAACCTCCTCTGCACACTCTCCAGCCCAATCACATCCTTTCAATAGTGCAGGGACCAGAACTGCACACGATACTGTAGGCTCTTGCAAAGATTTTTGTTTCATTTTTAGCCACTGATGAAGTTCTAAAAGACTAGAAGTTGGAAGAGTGGAAGACTGGCTAGTGTTGCTCCATTGTTTAAGAAAGTTAGCAAAGACAAGCCAGGGAAAAGCAAGCCAGTGAGCCTGACATCAGTGGAGGATGCGGATGGACAGGATAAACCAACATTTGAATAGTTGAGAACCGATTAGTGATAGAATGAATTTATGTGCAGGCTGTCAAGTCTGATAAATCTTTTTTGTTTTTTGAAGAGGTAACCCGGAGGATGGATGAGGGTAAGGCAGTGGATGTTGTCTATATGGACTTTGGTAAGGCTTCTGACAAGGTCCTGCACAGCAGACAAGTCATGAAAGTTAGGTAGCATGGGATTCTGAGAAAGCTAGCAAGTTGGATTCAAAATTGGCTCCATGGTTGGAAGCAAAGGGTGATGGTTGAATGTAGTTTCTTGGACTGAAGGCCTGTGACAAGTGGTGTACAAATAGGGGTTGGTACTAGGACCTTTGTTATTTGTTGTTTACATAAATGATCAAGAAGTGAATGTGCAAGGCATGATTAGTAAGTTTGTGGATGATACAAAATTAGGAGTAGTGTTTATAGCAAGGGAGATTATCAAAGTAGATCTTGATCAGATGGGGAAGTGGGCTGAGGCTTGGCAAATGCAATTCAATACAGATAAGCGTGAAGTGTAACAGTTTGGAAAGTCAAACCAAGATAGGACTTAAACAGTAAACAGTAATGTCTTGGCGAGTGTTGTGGAACAGAGGGACCTAGGAATACAAATACATAGTACATTGAAAGCAACATCCCTGGTGGACAGGGTGGTGAAGAAGGCATTTAGCATGATGGCCTTCATTGGTCAAGGTATTGAGTATGGGAGTTGGGACGGTATGTTCCAGTTGTATAAGTCGTTTGTAAGGCCACACTTGGAGTATTGTGTACAATTTTAGAATATAAACAGGACAGCACAGCACAGGCCCTTCAGTCCACAATGTTGTGCTGACCTATTATCATGCTCTAAGATCAAACTTCCCCAACATACCCTTCATTTAACTATCATCCATGTGCCTATCCAAGAGTTGCGTAAATATCCCTAATGTATCTGACTCGAGTACCACTGCAGGCAGCTCATTCCTGCATCACCCCTTCTCTGTGTACAGAACCTACCTCTGACATGTCCCCTATGCCTTCCTCCAATCACCTTAAAATTATGCCGACTTGTACTAGTCATTTCCACCCTGGGAAAATGCCTGTGGCTATCCAACCTATCTATGCCTCTCATCATCATATACACTCTATCAAATCACCTCTCAACCTTTTTGCTCCAATGAGAAAAGCCCTAGGTCCCTCAACCTTTCCTCATAAGAACTGCCCTCCACTCCAGGCACCATCCTGGTAAATCTCCTCTGCACCTTCTCGATAGCTTTGAAATCCTTCCTATTATAATGAAGTGACCAGAACAGAACGCAACATTCTAAGTGTTATCGAACCAGGGTTTTATAGAGCTGCAGCATAACCTCACGGTGCTTAAACTCGCTGATGAAAGCCAACACATCTTACACTTTCTTAACAACCCTATCAACTTAGGGGGGCACCTTTGAGGGACCTATGGAGATGGACCCCAAGATCCCTCTGTTCTTCCACACTGCCAACAATCCTGCCATCAACCCTGTATTCTGCATTCAAATTTGACCTTCCAAAATGAACCACTTCACACTTTTCCAGGCTGAATCCCCCCTGCCACTTCTTTGTCCAGCTCTGCGTCCTGTCAAAATCCCATTGTAACCTACAACAGCCCTCCACAATATCCACAACTCCACCAAACTTCAATCATTGACAAACTTACTAACCCACCCTTCCATTTCCTCATCCAAGTCATTTATAAAGATTATAAAGAGCAGGGATCCCAGAACAGATCCCTGCAGCATACCACTGGTCACCGAGCTCCAAGCTAAATACTTTCCATCTTCTACCACCCACTGTCTTCTATTGGACAGCCAGTTTTAGAACATAGAACATTGAACAATACAGCGCAGAACAGGCCCTTCAGCCCTCGATGTTGCACCGATTTTTGAACTAATCTAAACCCATCCCCCTACACTATCCTATCATTATCCATATGCTTATCCAAGGACTCTTTAAATGCCCCTAATGTGGCTGAGTTAACTACATTGGCAGGCAGGGCGTTCCACACCCTTACCACTCTCTGAGTAAAGAACCTGCGTCTGACATCTGTCTTAAATCTATCACCCCTCAATTTGTAGCTATGCCCCCTTGGACACGCTGAAGTTATCATCCTCGGAAAAAGACTCTCACTGTCCACCCAACTAATCCTCTGATCATCTTGTATGTCTCTATTAAATCCCCTCTTAGCCTCCTTCTCTCCAATAAGAACAGACCCAAGTCCCTCAGCCTTTCCTCATAAGACCTTCACTCCAGACCAGGCAACATCCTGGTAAATCTCCTCTGCACCTTTTCCAATGCTTCCACATCCTTCCTGTAATGGGGCAACCAGAACTGTACGCAACATTCCAAGTGAGGCCGCACTGGCTTTTTGTACAGTTGCACCATGACATCACGGCTCCAGAGCTCAATCCCTCAATAAAACCTAAAACACCGTAAGCCTTCTTAACAGCACTATCAACCTGGGTAGTATCTTTCAGGGATCTATGTACATGGACACCAAGATCCTTCTGCACATCCACACTGCCAAGAGTCTTTCCATTGACCCAGTATTCTGCCTTTCTATTATTCTTCCCAAAGTGAATCACCTCACATTTATCCGCATTGAACTCCATTTGCCACCTTTCAGCCCAAATCTGCAGTTTATCCAAGTCTCCCTGCAACCTGCAACAGTCTTCCACCACTCCACCAACTTTAGTGTTATCTGCAAACTTACTAACCCATCCACCTATGCTTGCGCCCAAGTCATTTATAAAAATGACAAACAGCAGTGGTCCCAAAACAGATCCTTGAGGCACACCACTAGTAACGGGCCCTTATCCAGTTTTGTATTCAGACAGCCAAATTTCCCTGAATCCCATGCCTCCTTACTTTCTGAATGAGTCTACCATGTGCAACCTTATTGAATGCCTTGCTAAAATCCATGTACACTCTATCCACTGGTTGGCCTTCATCTGTGTGTTTTGTCATATCCTCAAAGAATTCAGTAAAGCTTGTGAGGCTTGACCCACCCCTCACACAGCCAAGCTGACTATCTCTAATCAATCTGCGCTTTTCCAAATAGTCATAAGTACTACCTCTCAGAGTCCTCTCCAATAATTTGCCCATCACAGAAGTAAGACTGACTGGTTGATAATTCGCAGGGTTATTCCTATTCACTTTCTTGAAAAAGGGAATAATATTTGCCACCCTCCAATCATCTGGTACTGTTCCAGTGGACAGTGAGGACGCAAGGATCATTGTCAAAGGGGCAGCAATCTCTTCCCTCATTTCCTGTAAAAACCTTGCATATATCCCATCTGGCCCACCGGACTAATCTATCCTCATGTTTTTCAAAATTTCTAGCACATACTCCTTCCTAAGGTCAACCTGTTTGAGCATATCAGCCTGTTTTATGCAGTTCTCACAAACAACAAGGTCCCTCTCACTGGTGGATACTGAAGAAAAGTGTTCATTAAGGACTTCCCCTACCTCCTCTGACTCCAGGAGCAAGTTCTGCCCATTATCCCTGATTGGCCCTACCCTCGCTCTGGCCATCCTCTTGTTCCTCACATGAGTACAGAATGCCTTTCGGTTTTCCTTAATCCTGCCCACCAAGGCTTTTTCATGCTCCCTTCTAGCTCTCCTAAGCCCATTCTTCAGTTCCTTCCTGGTTACCTCGTAGCCCCGTCTGATCCTTGCTTCCTCAACCTTAAGTAAGCTTCCTTCTTTTTCTTGACTAGATGTTTCACATGCCTTGTCATCCAACGTTCCTCACGCTTAACATCCCTTCCTTTGCCTCAGTGGGACAAACCTATACAGTACCTGTAGCAAAAGCTCCCTAAATAACCTCCACATTTCTGTCGTGCACTTCCATGAGAACACCTGATCCCAATCGGTGCTCCGAAATTCTTGCCTAATAGCATTGTAGTTCCCCTTCCCCCAATTAAATACTTTCCCATACCATTTGCTCTTATTCCTCTCCAAGACTATAATACAGGTCACGGAGTTATGATCGCTACCACTGAAAAGCACTCCCACTGAGAGGTCTGACACCTGGCCTGGTTCCTTGTCAAGCTCCAAATCCAATATGGCCTCCCCTCTAGTCGGCCAATCTACCCATTGAGTCAGAAATCCTTCCTGGGCACACCTGTCAAAATCTACTCCAGCCAAACTATTTGCACTTATGAAGTTCCAGTCTATATTAGGGAAGTTGAAGTCACCCACGACAACAACCCTATTACTTCTGCACCTTTCCAAAATCTGCCTCCCAATCTGTTTCTCAGTGTGTCTGTTGCTATTGGGGGGTTTGTAGAAAACTTCGAACAAAGTGACTGCTCCTTGCCTGTTTCTGACTTCCACTCACACAGCCTCAGTGGGAAAACCCTCATCAATGACCTCCCTTTCTGTAGCTGTGATACCATCCCTGATCAGCAATGCCACTTCCCTACCCCTCTCACATCTCTCCCTATTTCTTTTGAAGCATCTAAACCCTGGAAAATCCAACAACCATTCCTGCTCCTGTTACCCAAGTCTCCAGCCACAGCCACAACGTCATTGTTCCAAGTACTGATCCCTGCTCTAAGTTTGGCACCCTTATTCCTGACACTTCATGTGTTAAAATAGACACACTTCAACCCATCACACTGTCTCCAACTTTGCCCTATCAATTGTCTATCCTTGCTCACAGAGTCTCTTCATGCTGTATCTGCCTGGACGCCAACTACCCCATCCTCTGATCCATAGCTCCGGTTTCCATCCCCTACCAAACCAGTTTAAACCCTCCCAAAGAGCTCTACCAAACCTCCTGCCCAGGATATTGGTGCCCCTCCAGTTCAGATGCAACCCATCTTTCCTGTACAGGTCCTACCTTCCACCCTCTCACCTTCCAAAGACACCGAGGAACAGATTGGGAGGCAGATTTTGAAAAGGTGCAGAAGTAACAGGGTTGTTGTCGTGTGTGACTTCAACTTCCTTAATATAGACTGGAACCTCCTATGTGCAAACATTAACTCTGAATTCCCAGCGCAGAAACTGCCAGACCAGCCGAGCTTGTCCAGCAATTTCTGTTTTTGTTTCTGATTTGCAGCATCCACCTTTCCTTTTGGTTTTTATTCATCAGGCAACATCAATAAACCAGATTATCTTGTTAAATAAAAACTGAAAGAATCGTGGATGCTGTGAATCAGGAGCAAATCAGGGTGGCACAGTGTCTCACAGTGCCAGAGACCTGGGTATGATTCTGTCCTCAGGCGACTGTCTGTGTGGAGTTTGCACGTTCTCCCTGTGTCTGCGTGGGTTTCCTCCAGTAGCTCTGGTTTCCTCCCACCGTCCAAAGATGTGCTGACTAGGTGGATTGGCCGTGCTAAATTGTCCATAGTGTTCAGGGATGTGCAGATTAGGGGGATGGGTCTGGGTCAGATGCTCTCAGAGTCAGTGTGGACTTGTTCGGCCGATGGTCCTGTTTCTGCACTGTAGGGATTCTATTCTAAAAAAACAAAATTGCTGGAAAAGCTCAGCAGCTCTAGTGTGGAAAAAAATAGACTTAACATTTCAGGTCCGGTGACCCTTCCTCAGAACTGGTGGTGGCCTGTTGTTTGTGTCATAGGTGACATTTCTGTTTTGTTACAACAAATGGCTGTATTTCACAGTCAATGATCTGAGGAAGGGTCATCGGACCCAAAACATTAACTCTGTTTTCTCCTCCACAGAAGCTGCCAGACCTGCTGAGCTTTTCCAGCAACTTTGCTTTTGTTTCACAGTCAATTGTTGACTATACAAGTAATTTCAAGCTATTTAAGGTCTTTCTGCCAAAGTACGATGGGGGGCCCTGATTAGTTATCAGATCCTCTGGGTGCCTCAAATTTATGCAAAAGTAGGAAATACATTTGGAGTGTTTTTTAACCGCAGGGAGTGACAAATTCTACTGTTTGTTTGTTCTTCACATAGAAAGACTATAGAAAACTGCTTCAGTGACTGTGTCTGCACATTAAAGATTTTTTGTGAATTAAGTATTTTTTGCAAAAAAAAAGTAATTTGAAGCCGCAAGTGCAGAATATCTGTAAGTTATAGATGAATATTGAGCATGCTGATTGGGATGGGAGGGTCTTGCTGCAATAGTAACATTGGTGTTGTTCTCTGAGACAGAATAGCCTTCTGCTGGGAATTCACTGTGAGTTTGTTCTTGTGACTTGTGGCTAGAATGGCACTGAGACTGAGATAACTTGAGTGATTCTGAATGTCTAACCAGAAAGAAAGTTTCATTGACGTTCCCTTTTTTATACAAAATCAACCCTGTTCAAACACACTCCATCAGGGCACAAGGTATCTGAACCCAGACCTTAGAGCCATGAGGTAAGGACACTACCACATACACATTTTATTTAATGAACAGGCAAATTGAAGAGGAATTTAAGTTGTGCCCCTTTTCATTCTCCCCATCAAAGTCCGCTTGGATACTTAAGGCAGTTGTATGTGAGAGAAAGAGAAGTTTAAAGCATAACACCATTTGAAGAGTGTATGATTGATGGTGATGAACGTTATGCAAACTCAGCTGCACTCATTCCATAATCAAACAAAACCAGTGCATTTTCACGCTAATATGTGGCTTTTGTATCTTTTGCAGGAGGCCTACCTCCAAATAGAGCAGCTTGGTTTGACCATACAAGCCAGTGCTGGCCATTACTGCTGCATAGCAATCCCTCCTCCACAGTAGGTAGATGCGATGTTATCAGAGCTAGATCTTGCACACTGTCATGTGGGTTACATTTGCCTTTAAAAAGATATTGCAGTGAAGCTGCGGGCAGTGGTTATCTTTAAATGCTTGACTTTTAAGACCAAACTGAGAATAGACAGGACTCTTGTCTCTGCACCAGAAATGCATATTCTTGGCTTGCAGGTTTACAGTAGTTATTTGGCTGTTCATGCCTACAGATATTACTCTTACACACAAACACTCACTGACATGCTGCTGAAAAAGACTCACATTACAGTCTCAACTTTCTAAACCTGCAGCATCTTTACAGTTTTGTGCCTCCTTACTTTAGATATAATCCATGCCCAGAATACACACTGCCCAAGCTGCTAACAGCCTTCATTATCCGCTCAAGGGGTTATCAAAATTTGTCAGTAGCTTAAGCAATGATGTGGAGCTGTCAGTGTTGGACTGGGGTGCACAAGGTCAGAAATCAGATGACACCAGGCTATAGTCCAGCAGGTTTATTTGAAATCACAAGCTTTCTAAGCACTGCTCCTTCATCAGGTGAAGTGACAAGGGGGCTACACTCCGAAAGCTTGTGATGTCGTCTGATTTCTGACCTTAGTTTAAGCAAGACACAGATTCTTACCCTGTTACTGGAAAATGTACTTTCAGGGAATTGAGAATTAACTGTAATCATTGTGAAGATTATGATCATGCTGTTTGTTAAATCAGCATCAAAGACAAGAACGATTTACAAAAGTGAGATGGCAGCGACAGCCATTGACATCAAGACTGTATCTGACCGAATGTGGCATCAAGGAGCACCGACAAAACTAGCGTCAGTGGGTATCCAGGGCAAATTCTGGGGGAAGCAATGGCCTAGTATTATTGCTAAACTATTAATCTAGAGATCCAGGATATGCTCTGGGGACCCAGGTTTGAATCCCAACATGGCAGCTGGTGGAATCATGAAACTGTTGTTGAAGGTTCGCTGATGCCCTTTATGGAAGACCCACATTAGACTCCAGATCCACAGCAATGTGGTTGACTCTCAAGTGCTTGCTGGGCAATTAGGGATGGGCATTAAATGCTGTCCTGGTCAGTGATGCTGACATCCTGTAACTGAATAGAAAAATAACTCTGCTGGTTGGAGGCATACCTGACACATAGGAGGATGGTTGTGATTGGTTGAGGTCAGTCGTCTAGATGGATATCAGCAGCAGATACATGGGAATACAGCCATCTGCAAGATCCCCCCCAAGCCGTCCTGATTTGGAAATGCATTGCTGTCCCTTCAATTGTGAAGAGAATCCTGGAATTCTCACCCTAATAGCCTGGGAGCAGGAGGGGATTATCCAGCCTTTCCAGCCTCCTGCAACATTCCATAACATAGCAGCTGATCTGGGTGTTATCTTATGCCCAATTTCTTGTCTGATCCCCTAACTTTCCAAATCTCGTATCGAACAAAGATCTATCAAATTCAGCCCTGAATAGATTCAACAACACAGTCTCTGCTAACCTTGTTGAAAAGAAAATTCTACACAGTATGGCTGTAATCCTTTAAGGAAAACAATTTTTCATCATCTCTGTCATAGAGTCATGTAGCATTGAAACAGATCGTTCAGTCCAATAGTCCACGCTGACCATGTTCCCAAACTAAACTAGTCCCATTTGCCTGCCTTTTGCCCATACCCTTCTCAACCTTTCATATTCATGTACCTACTCCAAAAAACTTTTAAATGTTGTAATGTACCAGCATCTACCACTTCCTCTGGCTGTTCATTCTACACATGAACCATTCTCTGTGTAAAAAAAAATGGCTCCTCGTGTCCTTTTAAAAACTTTCTCCTCTCACCTTAAAAGAATGCTGTCTAGTTTTGAACTCCCCCACCCTCGGTGAAAGACCCTTTACTATTCACCTTATCTATACGCCGTGTCATTTTGTAAATGTCAGCCAGGTGACCCCTCAATCTCCTATGCTCCAGTGAAAAAAGTCTCAGCCTATCCAGCCTATTTTGATTACTCAAACCCTCCATTCCTGGCAACATCATGGTATATCTTTTTTGAACCCTCCCCAATGTAATGATACCCTTACTATAGCCGGCAACTAGAACTGCACACTGTATACCAGAAGAAGCCTCACCAACGTTCTGTACCACCTCAGCATGATGTCCTAACTCAATGGTATGAGCAACAAAGGCAAGTAGGCTCAGACACCACTTTACAGAGCCTGCGCTCTGTTCACGACAAACGACAACACCTTCCAGTCGTGAACCACTTCAACTCCTCCTCCCACTCCCTGGGTGACATGTCCATCCTGGGCCTCCCCAGTGTCACGATGACACCAGCCGCAAACTGTAGGAGCAGCACCTCATATTCTGCCTTGGCAGCCTACAGCCCAATGGCCGAAGCATGAAATTCACCGGTTTTGAAAGCTTCCCACCCCCAGCCTCATCCCATGTCTAACTATCCCTCTCATCAGCCCCTCCTTGACCTGAGACAATCAGTCCCGTCTTCTCTCCCACCTATCTGCTTCTCCCACCTCACTGACCCTACCTTTCCTACCTGCATTCACCTATCCCCACCCCACCTATCTTCCCCAGCCCCACCCGTCCTCTCTCTATTTATTTCCCATTTCCCTTCCCGCTCCGCATTTCTGAAGACTGGTCCTGGCCCTAAATGTCAACTTTCTTACTCCGCTGATGCTGCCTGGCCTTCTGTGTTCCTCCATCTCCATATTGCTTTGTCTCTGACTCCAGCTGTTCTTGCTATCTCCGAGCATGCTAAACACCTTCAAAGAAACAAAGAAACAAAGAAACCTACAGCACAGGAACAGGCCCTTCGGCCCGCCAAGCCTGTGCTGATCAAGATCCTCTGTCTAACCTGTCGTCTATTTTCTAACGTTCTGTGTCCATTTGCCCCCTGCCCATCCATGTACCTGTCCAAATATATCTTAAAAGATGCTAACGTGTCTGCGTCTACCATCTCCGCTGGCAACGCTTTCCAGGCGCCCACCACCCTCTGTGTAAAGAACTTTCCACGCATATCTCCCTTAAACTTTCCTCCTCTCACTTTGAACTCATGACCCCTAATAATTGAGTCCTCCGCTCTGTGAAAAAGCTTTTTGCTATCCACCCTGTCTATACCCCTCATGGTTTTGTAGACCTCAATCAGGTCCTCCCTCAATCTCTGTCTTTCTAATGAAAATAATCCTAATCTACTCAACCTCTCTTCATAGCTAGCACCCTCCATACCAGGCAACATCCCGGTGAACCTCCTCTGCACCCTCTCCAAAGCATCCACATCCTTTTGGTAAAGTGGCGACCAGAACTGTACACAGTACTCCAAATGTGGCCGAACCAAAGTCCTATACAACTGCAACATGACCTGCCAACTCTTGTACTCAATACCCCGTCCAATGAAGGAAAGCATGCCAAATGCCTTCTTGACCACTCTATTGACCTGCGTTGTCACCTTCAGGGAACAATGGACCTGAACACCCAGATCTCTCTGTTCATCAATTTTCACTAGGACTTTTCCATTTACTGTAAAGTTCGCCCTTGAATTTGATCTTCCAAAATGCATCACCTCACATTTGCCCGGATTGAACTCCATCTGCCATTTATCTGCCCAACTCTCCAGTCTATCTATATTCTGCTGTAATTTCTGACAGTCCCCTTCACTATCTGCTACTCCACCAATCCTAGTGTCATCAGCAAACTTGCTGATCAGACCACCTACACCTTCCTCCAAATCATTTACATATATCACAAACAACAGTGGTCCCAGCACAGATCTCTGTGGAACACCACTGGCCACAGGTCTCCAATTTGAGAAACTCCCTTCTACTACTACCCTCTGTCTCCTGTTGCCCAGCCAGTTTTTTATCCATCTAGCTAGCACACCCTGGGCCCCATGTGACTTCACTTTCTCCATCAGCCTGCCATGGGGAACCTTATCAAACGCCTTACTGAAGTCCATGTATATGACATCTACAGCCTTTCCCTCATCAATCAACTTTGTCACGTCCTCAAAGAATTCTATTAAGTTGGTAAGACATGACCTTCCCTGCACAAAACCATGTTGCCTATCACTGATAAACCCATTTTCTTCCAAATGGGAATAGATCCTATCCCTCAGTATCTTCTCCAGTAACTTCCCTACCACTGACGTCGAGTTCACCGGTTGATAATTACCTGGATTATCCTTGCTGCCCTTTTTAAACAAGGGGACAAAATTAGCAAGTCTCCAGTCCTCCGGGACGCCTCGGCCATGTCTAAGGACACTGCAAAGATATTTGTCAGGGCCCTGGCTATTTCCTCTCTCGCTTCCCTCAGTAACATGGGATAGATCACATCTGGACCTGGGGACTTGTCCACCTTAATGTCTTTTAGGATACCTAACACTTCCTCCTTCCTTATGTCAACCTGACCTAGGCTAAGCAAACATCTATCCCTAACCTCAACATCCGTCATGTCCCTCTCCTTGGTGAATACTGATGCAAAGTACTCGTTAAGAATGTCACCCATTTTCTCTGACTCAGCGCATAACTTTCCGTCTTTGCCCCTAAGTGGGCCAATCCTTCCTCTAGTTACCCTCTTGCTCTTTATATATGAATAAAAGACTTTGGGATTTTCCTTAGCCATGTTTGCCAGCAATATCTCATGTCCTCACTTAGCCCTCTTAATCCCTTTTTTCAGATTTGCTCTGCATTCTAGACATTCTTGCAAAGCTTCGTCTGTCTTCAGTCACCTAGACCTCATGTATGCTTCTTTTTCCTCTTAGCTAGTCTCACAATTTCACCTGTCATCCATGGCTCCCTAATCTTGCCTTTTCTATTCCTCATTTTCACAGGGACATATCTCTCCTGTACGCTAATCAACCTCTCTTTAAAAGCCTCCCACATATCAAACGTGGATTTACCTTCAAACAGTTTCTCCCAATCTACATTCCTCAGATCCTGCCGAATCTTGGTATAGTTGGCCTTCCCCCAGTTTAGAACTCTTCCTTTCGGATCACTCCTATCCTTGTCCATGAGTATTGTAAAACTTATGGAATTGTGGTCACTATTTCCAAAGTAGTCCCCTACTGTAATTTCAACCACCTGGCCGGGTTCATTCCCCAACACCAGGTCCAGTATGGCCCTTTCCCGAGTTGGACTACATACATACTGCTCTAGAAAACCCTTCTGGACACACCTTACAAATTCTGCTCCGTCTTCACCCCTAACACTGAGTGAATCCCAGTCAATGCTGGGAAAATTAAAATCTCCCATCACCACCACCCTGTTTCTCCTACACCGTTCCAATATCTGTTTACATATTTGTACCTCGATCTCACGCTCGCTGTTGGGAGGCCTGTAGTACAGCCCCAACATTGTTACTGCATCCTTCCTATTTCTGAGTTCTACCCATATTGCCTCACTGCTTGAGTCCTCCATGGGGCCCTCCTTCAGTGATATCGTATTTGACCATTACTGCAACTCCTCCACCCCTTTTACCTCCCTCTCTATCCCGCCTGAAGCATCGATGTCCTGGGGCAACTAGTTGCCAATCATGCCCTTCCCACAACCAAGTTTCAGTAATAGCAATAACATCATACTTCCAGGTACCGATCCAAGCCCTAAGATCATCTGCCTTGTCTACTACACTTCTCGCATTAAAACAAATGCACCTCAGACCACCTGTCCCTTTGTGTTCATCATCTGCTCCCTGACTACTATTCCCTTTAGTCACACTGACTCCATTATCTAGTTCCCTACAGGCTTTCGTTACTCCCTCTTTTCTGTCCAATATTTGGTTCCCATCCCCCTGCCACATTAGTTTAAACCCTCCCCCATAGTATTAGCAAAAGCACCCCCAAGGATATTGGTTCCAGTCCGGTTCAGGTGTAGACTGTCCAATTTGTAATGTCCCACCTTCCCCAGAACCGGTTCCAATGTCCCAAAAATCTGATCCCCTCCCTCCTACACCATCTCTCAAGCCATGCATTCATCCTGGGTATTCTTTCATTTCTGCACTGACTAGCACGTGGCACTGGTAGCAATCCTGAGATTACTACCTTTGAGGTCCTACTTTTTAACTTGGCTCCTAACTCCCTAAATTCTGCTTGTAGGACCTCATCCCGTTTTCTGCCCATATCATTGGTGCCTATATGCACCACGACAGCTGGCTGTTCACCCTCCCCCTTCAGAATGTTCTGCAGCCGATCGGAGACATCCCTGACCCGTGCACCTGGGAGGCAACATACCGTTCGGGAGTCCCGTTTTCAACCGCAGAACCGTCTATCTACTCCCCTTACAATTGAATCCCCAATGCCTATCGCCCTTCCACTCTTTTTCTCGCCCTTCTGTACAGCAGAGCCAGCCACGGTGCCGTGAACCTGGCTACTGCTGCCTTCCTCTGGTGAGCCATTTCCCCCAACAGTATCCAAAATGGAATACCTGTTTTGGAGGGAGATGACCGCAGGGGACACCTGCACTACCTTCCTGCTCTTCCTCTGCCTTTTGGTCGCTTTGTCCCTCAGCAATCCTAATCTGCGGTGTGACCAAATTGCTAAACATGCTATCCACGACCCCCTCAGAATTGTGCATGCTCCAAAGTGAGTCCATCCGCAGCTCCAGAGACGTCATGCGGTCTAACAAGAGCTGCAGCTGGACACACTTCCTACACGTGAAGGAGTCGGGGACATCAGCCGTGTCCCTGAGCTCCCACATTGAGCAAGAGGAGCACAACACGGGTGTGAGATCTCCTGAGATTATTAAACTTAACTTAGATAAATGAAAAAGGAACCAAAAGGTTTTTGTCAATCACACTATATATATATATATATATATATATAAAAGAAATGTGAAACAGAAAAAGCCTTACCTTATCTACACATCACCGAGTCTTTTTGTTGGTTAGAGAAGGAGGGCAGATGGGAGACACTACACATGTAGTGTCTCGGGTTCAGCCGCTGCCCAAATAAATGAAGACCACTCCCGCTCGGGGTAAGCTTTTTAAAGTGGTTAAAAAACAATTACCTTCCCGGCAGCCTCCTGGTGCTCTCTCTGTGTGGCTCGCTCGCTCTCCTCGTGAAAATGAAGAAACCTTCCTAACTGCCCTGTCTACCTGTGACACACATTTCAAGGAATTTTATATTCGAACCCCTAGGTCAACATCACTACCCAGGCCCCTGCCATTAATTGCATATGTCCTGCACTTGTTGGTTTCACCAAAATGCAATACCTCGTATTTATCCAAATTAAACTCCATCTGCCACTCCTTAGCCCATTAAACCCCAAATGATCAAAATCTCTTTGTCAGTTTAGATAACATTCTTCACTGTCCACTATGCCACCAATTTTGGTGTTATCCACAAACTTATTAACCATGCCTCCCATAGCCTCAAACAAATATGGACCCAATACTGATCCCTGTGGAACACCTCTGGTCACCGGCCTGTAGTCGAAGAAACAACTTTCCTGTTGAGGCTGGTTGGCTTGCTGAGCTGGTTTGTTGTTCTGCAGATGTTTCGTTACCGTGCTGGGTAACATCCTCAGTACAGCCTCCGATGAAGCATCAGTGCATTTTCCCGCCTGGCATTTAAACTCTGGGGTCTGTTGAGATGGATTGCCTCACTTCTGGTTTTCCTACACAAACAGCAGCAGAAAGATCTGACACGCCCCAACACACTCATCACACTACCCTACATCAGGAACACGTCGGAACTCACCACGAGACTCCTATGATCGCTGGGCATCAGAGTGGCACACAAGCCCACGCCAATCCTACGACAACTGCTCACCTGAACTAACGACCCACTCCCCGTCACGGACAGGACCAATGTCATCTACAAGATCCCCTGCAGAGACTGTGAGAAACACTACATCGGACAAACAGGAAGGAAACTAACAACAAGAGAACGTGAACACCAACCAGCCACAAAAAGACACAACCCATACTCACTCATCTCAATCCACATGGACAAGGAGAACCACCATTTTGACTGGGACAACACCAAAATCCTGGGCCAGGTGAGGCAGAGAATTCCTAGAAACCTGGCACTCCACGAAGTGTGCTATTAATAAACATATTGAACTCGACCCCATCGACATTCCACTATGAAGGAAAACCAGAAGAGAGGCAATCCATCCCAACGGACCCCAGAGTTTAAAAACACGGTGGGAAAACACACCGATGATTCAACTGAGGCTGCACTGAGAATGTTACCAAACATAGTAACGAAATGTCTGCAAAAAAAAACAAACCAGCTCAGCAAGCCAACCGACCGCAACACACTGAACTCGAGTTACAGATCTACTCCAAAACCTTAGTAACAACTCTCCTCCACCACTCTTGTGTCCTGCTGTTTACCCAATTTTCTATCCAAATTGCAAGCTCACCCTGAATCCTGTGAGATCTAACTTTACTGATTAGTCTACCATGTGGAACCTTGTCAAAGGCCTTACTGAAGTTATTGTGAACAATGTCCAGCATTCTGCCCTTATCAATCTTTTTGGTTACTCCCTCAAAAAACTCAATTAAGTTTGTGAGACATGAATTCCCTCACACAAAATTCTGCTGAGTCTCCCTAATTAATTTCTGCCCCTCTAAATGTTTATAAATCTATCTCTCAATCAGCTTCAACAATTTACCCATCTCTGATACCAGGCTCACAGACCTGTAGTTCCCAGGCTTCTCCTTACAGCTTTTTCTTCAATAAAGACACAATATAGCTACCCTACCTTCCTCATGTCCCTTTTGTGTTTTCAGGTCTTTTAGTTTTATAAAACCTTTCATGACCCATAATCCTATCCTCACCTTCTAGAGGATATAGGTGTACATTGACCACACAGACTGTAGTGACTCAACAAGGAACCTCTCTCTCATATCAGAATGACTGGCTGTCTGCTGTAACCATTAAATGGAGAGGCCGATGATTGAATGTTCTAATTCCTGAGTTTAGTTGGTGATGTTGTGCAAAGGTTTGGATTAATTTCACCATAGATTATTTTTAGAAGTTGGACCTGTCCTCCCTATAGAAGGGAAAGGGAGAGAGAGAGATTTGACCGAGCTGTTCAATGTCATGAGAGGTCTAAACAGAAGACAGAGTGTGAAACTGTGCCTGTTAGTGACAAGATTGTAGCTTTAAATTACTTCCTAAACGAAGCAAGTATAAGAAGTGAACAGAAAAGTGGTTAGGGTCTAGAAAGCACTGCTTAAGAATGGAGTAGAAGCAGATTCCATTGAGACATTCAGAGCAGAGTTAAACTGGTGCCTGAAAAGGAAGAAAGTGCCAGATTACAGGATGAAGGTGAGAGAATAGCCCTCAGAGAGATGCTCATTCAGAGGGCTAGCACCACCATGAGGGCCTCTTCCACACTGTTAAAGCTTGTGTGATTCCAAGAGTCTCTGTTTTGGTTGTGAAACAAATGCTCCAAGCTAGAATCTGATGGTTAATGCATTAATCTTTATTTTAAAACCAAAGTGTACAGTTGAGGCTTTTTAGGCAGAAATATTTAATCTTTGTATAAATATATAGAAATAACTTAATAAATTAACACATTTAATATATTCTTACATTCCATTTTCATCACATAATTAGCTGTATTTGGTTGCTAAACTCTGTTGCCCTTGCTTCCAGGATATCCCCACTGGTGAGACTTGGCTAACTCCAGACTAATGACGGCACTTGATCCGAACCATGGGAAACCAGGTAAAAGGCTGTCATTTGGATGGTGCTTTGATTGAACGGTAAGTACCAGGCACCAACACTGCAGATGGAAGGGGCTCACTAATGAGTGGCAGCCTGCACAGAGCCCACAACCTAATTATGTTGTCTGTAATCTGGTGCCAACTGGGCAGCAACAATATAGACAGTGGTGAGGCATTGTTTTCATTCTGACTCACTGTTGTAAGCAGGCATTAGCACTGGTGTAGAGACCTAAACAGGCCCCTTACAGAATCCCTTCCACGGTCCTTCCCAAATTCCTACACCATTGACCGAGGAATGTTGTGCTCGTATTGGGAAGTGACTGGGCTTGGTACAGAGTCACCATTCTCACTGAGCATGCATTAAAACTATGCAGAGAATCATTAGACTGTTGCTGAGCTGATATTGCAGTTTTTACAGATTTGCTGGCAAGCTATCACTGAGGGAATTGCAGTCTCGGTGACTGCTCCGGGCACAGTCTGTGCCTGACCTGTCCCCCCACCCCCACACCCACCCCCACCCTCACCCACACCCCCACCCACACCCCCACCCCACTCCACCTAAGCTCCAGGGTCAACACTGGGCTACACGTCAAACCTCCAACAATACTACCCTCCCAGCCTGCACCATCCCCACCCCCCACCCCCCACCCCTGCTCACCCACCTCCACACCTCCACAAAATCCAAGACTTGCTGGCCCTGCTGTAATGAGGAAAAATGATGGTAGAAATGGCAGAAAGAACAAGCAATTCCCAAATTGCAGCATTCCATGCCACAGTGATCCAACAGACCCAGACCAAACACACCCAAACTTCAACAAAGAGGTGAAGCCAGAGAGAGCTTACCAGCTGGTACCAGCAAGTCCATTTTACTTCTGACACAGTCAGAACTTCAATCATCTGCTACACTCAGAACTGGTTATTTGTACTTCACCGCACTGAGTCCAACCGGTCCCAATCTACTTGCTGCTGACTTCTGCTGTGTTATTCCCTGGGTTGCTGCTTGGTTGTGAAACAGCTGTGGACTGGGTTTGCAGCGAGTGGCCTGCACGTTGTCACATGCTGAAAATCACAGCCCATTCTTCCATTTCATTCATAGAATGAAACTGAGTGAGTATGTCCCCGAGGTGGGAAGGAGTGGTAATGACTAGCAAGGTATGGGAAAGACGCAGTGTGCTTTTAACACGTGCCTCGCGCTATAAGATTGGCACACCCAGGGAATGCTGTGCCATGTCTGGAACTGGCATGTACAGGCCCCTTCCCTGGTAGGGGAGACCATGGGGCTGATCTTCCAGGAGTCAGGCACTTACTATGACCCACAGATAGCAAGACCCCAGATGTCACAAACACACAATGTTGTTTGTCCACCTGAAATTGGTATGTGCCTTAAAAGGAAAGACAGTATTGAAAGATATTGGACATTCTATAAATGGAGCATTACAGAGGGACCAGGGGAAGGTCAGTACTCCCAGTAAAAAAAGATAGAGGATGAATATTGGGCCTAACTCTGGCCTAACATGGATCCTTTCCCACTTGGGTAGGGAGAATCAGGAACACTGATTCTAAGGCAGGCAATGTTCTGCTAAGAGAAATGGTTCCCCGATAGAAATGTAGCAGTTAATTAGTTGGGAGGGAGGGAAGATCTTAAGGTTAACATGTTTCCTCCAAGAAAAAGCCTTGTTTTTCTTCTGTCTTGAAAGGATAATGGGTTTTCGGATCATATGGAAAGAAGATTGTGATGTTCTGACTCTTTGAAAGACCCAGAATTATAGCAACTCCCGCTCTGAGTGAGGGGGCATCCTCTAGAGCCACTGAAGTGTCTTGCAAAGTAGAGGTGCTCCCTGGTGACCACGGTGGGGGTGGAGGGGCGGAGGAGGGGTAGTCGCAAGGGTGGGGGAGGATGTGGCATGTGGGGGTAGAATGGTTGCAGTGTAAATGAGCTAGTGCTTCAAAACAATATAGCTGGCTTTCTGACGGTTTGCGATTTCAATGGTTTCCTTCCTCACTTTGAACTGATAACTTTAGATCAATAAAGACTGATTGGGTTGAGCTGGGCTTCATCTGGCTTTACCCAATGTTAATCAGGTCCGTTTAGCTGGTGGTGACCACCGGACGCACACAGACACAGGCCACAGGGACCATCATCTTCTCTGCACGGTATACGATGCGATGCTCAGGACCCTTACTCTTCTTCAACACGATCATCTCCTGCCGGACCAGGTGGGTGTTGAGAGATGGATCCTGCGCCCCTCGGCTACTCAGGCATTGGGAGTACATACACTCTGCTTTAAAGATGGTTGAAGGGTAACGGTTGACGTCAGTGTCCACCCTGAAATGAGGGAAGAGAAAGGAAAATCAAACATCCATCCTGGGAAGATGGTAGTGTACTGGTGAGTGGGAGGTCAGGCTAATACTCTGGGAATCCAAGCTCAAATCCCACCACAACAGCTGGAGGAATTTCAATTCAATCAATTAATCTTCAAGTTGTTCTTGCTGCTGGTAACCATTAAATTACCATCAATTGTTGCAAAAACCCATCAGTAAATGCTTGACTAGTGCCCTTTAAAGAAGGGCATCTTTACTCAGTTTGGCCTACATGTGACCCCAGATCCTCCTCAGAAATCACCCAATATGCCACTTCAGTTTGAGGGCAACTAGGGATTTGCCAGCAATGCTCACACTCCAGGGAAGAACTTATTCTGTTAAGTAATTGACAATCTCAACTTTGTTTGTTGGTGAGAGTCCTTCAATGGGAACTTCAAGTAGTGCAGCTACATCATTGATCACCCATGGTTTAATTGTGAAGCTGATGGATAGAGGCTGCTGATCGTCCCTTTATCCTGATATAGATTGAGGGCAAAGAATGCCTCAACTGTCACAGATAATACACTGGGGTCAGCATTCAGTGGCACTGGGCAGTAGGGAAAACCAATGGTGTCACAGAGAGAGAGAGAGAACATGATGTTGGACAGAGGGCCAGCAGCTCTGCTAACCAAGTGGAGTTGAGGTTACTTAGAGTTTGAGCTTACTTGTAAATCCAGGGAGACAGCGAGCGGTTATTGAAGCTGGCATTGATGAATTCCCAGTTGTGCCGCGGATTGTGTGAGGACCACATTAAGTTTTCCAGTTCCAGCATGTACTTTGTGTTCCTCCTTGTGCGTGAATGTCCCTCTTTCCTTTTGTTATTACTTTGTTTGTCTGTGGAGGCAGCTTCAGTCAAGGTGGTGAGCACCACAAGGAGGAGTACTATAGAGGCCTGCAGAGAGGGAGAAAGAGAAACTCATCTTCAAAGAAAGCCACTGGAATCAGAAGCATCAATCATTGGGAATTCACATGCTGCCTGCCCTCGGCTTTGATCTCCAATTTGGGGCCTCCCTGGATTGTGGCGATGTTGCAGGGAGATAACAAGGGACAGATGGAGAACACCTAAAGGAAGCAGTCCTTTGGAATGTTCATTACCTCATGCTCACTCTCCATGTTGGGTTAGTTTCATCTTTAACAGGTCTCTCTTCCTCCCTCACTTTCCTCTTCATCAACCTTCCAATCAGACAGCATTAAACCCATCTGATCTTTCAAAGAGTTCTCAAGTTAGTCCTCTACTCCTCCAACACACTAGAATTTCACTTCAAGCGTGTCTGTAATTCTGGTTACAACCTCACTATTGTTATATTGAAAGTATCTTTGCAATTTTCAGCTATACCTATCTCTCCCCTGTGAGACAGGCCCTATAACCTGTCAACTGTGCATTTATACTCATCCCAGTCAGTTCCTTTCCCCACTCTCCCCGATGGATATACAGTTACTGAACTACATTATTGGCATGCTGTTTGCATAGGGCACTGACACTGTACAGAACAACAGCCAAGCACCAGGCAGTGGTATTTTACTGATGGAGAAAGGCTGCCATGTCACTTTGGCTAATATCAGTTCATTTCAAGGCCCTGATGTTTAAGCATCCAGATGAAACATGTTGAGTGGGTGAGAGATCTAATCATCAATGAAACCATTTCCTCTATAAAATAAGAGGCACAAAACTTCACTGAGAAAACTTGTTTGATGTTTGGGCACCACTGGCCTCAATAACCATGAAGCAGAGGTGAATTTACCATGATGTTCATTCTCCTTCTGATAGTTTTTCCTGTCACACACCTCCTGCAGTCCATTTTCTCTGATGTATACTCAGGGCTCACCCTGTGACTCAGTTGGGAGCCTGCCACGGACTTGTGCGCAACCTATCAGCTGGCTCCACTCTTGATGAGCAGCCATGTCAGAGATTCCATGTTTCAAATGAGGCCCTGCCTGCCGTACAGTGTGGATGTGAGATGTCCCATGGTGAAACAGCAGGGTGTTACACTGACCCTTGCCTTATCTTTAACTCTCAATCAGCAGTACCAAGCCATTGAGTCATGGAGCTGTACAACATGGAAACAGACCCTGGCAACATCCTAGTAAATCTTTTTTCTGAACCCTTTCAAGGTTAACAACATCTTTCCTATAGCCAGGGACAAGACTGAGTGCAGCATTCCATAAGTGGCTCAACCATTAGCCAGAGATAGTAGGAACTGCAGATGCTGGAGAATCTGAGATATTAAGGTGTAGAGCTGGATGGACTCAACAGGCCAAGCAGCGTCAGGGGGGCGGGAAAGCTGACGTTTCAGACCTGGACCCTTCTTCAGAAAAAAATTCTGAAGAAGGGTCCAGACCCAAAATGTCAGCCTTCTCTGCTCCTCTGATGCTGCTTGGCCTGTTGAGTCCATCCAGCTCTACACCTTGTTAAGCCATTTAACCATTTGCTTCATTACTGTACTGCTATTGGATCTTCTCCCACAGCCCATCATTAATTCTGCCTTACCCATCTTAACCCTTCTTCATGGCCAACGGACAATCAAAATCATTCTGCTCATTTTTTTCACTGGCCCACTGTTGAATGTGTTCTTCAGTCATTAAGCATTCAAGGGAAATGCTATAGGTTTAAATGGGAATGCAGTCTTTGTTAAGACTGTCTTTTTTTAGAATTGTTGCAGTGTGGAAACAGGCCCAACAAGTCCACACTGACCCTTGGAGCATCCCACCCGGACCCATGCGCCGAAAGCCCACCTAATCTACACATCCCTGAACACTACGTGCAATTTAGCACGGCCGATCCACCTAACCTGCACATCTTTGGACTGTGGGAGGAAGCCGGAGCACCCAGAGGAAACCCATGCAGACACGGGGAGAATGTGCAAACCCCACACAGACAGTCGTCCGAGGCTGGAATCAAACCCAGTTCCCTGGCGCTGTGAGGCCGCTGTGCTAACCACTGAGCCACTGTGCTACCCTATGTCCTGTATCTGCACTTAATTATTAATGTCAGACTGCACAACCATAGGTAACCCCTCAGCCCTCAGATCAGTTATTCTGACATTTAATTGTTTGATGTTTGATGCAGCAATCCTTTGGAATTTTCAGAATGAAGGCTCACACCCAAACCATTACCCTGCCTATCTGCCACACATTCTTAGTCGCTATCTGCATTTCTTGTTTGAATAGTCCATTTACTCACCATTAAGGATCGCAGTCTGAATTTGGAAAGCATCTTGTCGTCTTTGCTTGCTGTCTTCTGGATTACTTTGTACAGTTGACCTAACTTGAACCGACTGTGTCTGTTCTGTGATCTCTTTTGAATCTGATAGCTTGTGTACTGTAGCACCCTCTTTTATAGAGGCCACCATCACATGTGGTTTGCCACAGGTTACTGGCATCAGCTCTGGGGTTTCCTACTCCTTCACACGGAAAATGATATCACTGAAAGATTGAGTCAGGAGTTTAAGACCCTGCTGCCTTTCCAAACTCATGGACTTTCCTCCTTCTAATGATTTAGAGTGTAATTAATCTGGAAACCACATCTAACCTACTTACAAGGGCAGGACTATATGAACTAGTACAGCCAGCAACTGATTGTTGAACAGTTTATAACTCAACTGCAGGTAGACTAGTTCTTGCACTTCATGGGAAGTGTGCTATTTGAGTGTGCACAGCTCACATTGAGTAAAAAGAATCATTTGTGCAAAGACACGCTGTGACCTCACAGGCTAGTGGTGTCCTAGTTTCGACCTTGGCTTCTGTTGATCTAGTTAAGCTCCCTAGACGGTAGGCGTAAACTTATCAAAGTTCTTAAATCCAGTTGCTTTCTAGTGACCAAACCAGAAATTACTGAAATAGCTCAGCAAGGCTGGCAGCATCTGAAATAAGGGTCACCAGACCCAAGATATTAGCTTTGACATCTCCTCACAGATACTGCAGACCTGCTGAGTTATTCCAGCAACTTTAGTTTTTGTTTCTGATTTACAGCATCTGCAGTTCTTTTGGTTTTGTTTTCTAGTGACCCTGGCTCTAAGGGTCCATTATGTCAGATATCAGCCCTACCTCTGAGTCAGAAGTTTGTGTCCTTAAGCTCCACTCCAAAGTCAAAAGTACACCAAACCCATTTTCCAACAGCTGTCAGTTCTGAAGAAGAGCTGTAGCTGAGTTGAAGCATTATCTCTGTCTCTCTCTCTGGAGATTCTGCCAAACCTTCTGAGTTTCTCCAGAATTCTTTATGCTTGTTTCAGATTTTCAGCATCCACTGAATTTTGTTCTTCCCCACCCCCTAGTCTTGAGGTACAGAACTGGGGTGACACTATGGTGCAGTTCTAGGGAATGTTGTCTCTGGGAGTTGCAGTCTTTTAAATAAAATGATATAAACCGAGCCCTCATCTGTCTAAAAGCCCTATGGCTGTCCTTTCATTGTGGTTATAATAATCTTAGATTTATGTCCCTTCTTACAGACAAGTTGAATTATTAATTTCTAATTTATTTTAACCTAATGTTCAACCATCTCAATGAGGTCATCTTTGAGCTTTTGTGTCTGTAGAATGATAGAATCATACGACAAGGAAACAGATCCTCCAGTCCAACTTATCCAAGCCGAGTCGGCATCCCAACATCCCAGCCAGCAATAGGCCCATATCCCTCCAAACCCATCCTATTCGTATACCCATCCAGATGCCTTTTAAATGTTGCAGTTGTACCAGCCTCCACCACTTTCTCTGGCAGCTCGTTCCATACAAGCACCACCCTCTGTGTGAAAAAATTGCCCTTCCAGTTCCTTTCCCCTCTTGCCATAAACCTGTGTCCCTCTAGTTTTGGACTCCCCTACACTGGGAAAAGACCTTTGCTGTTTACCCTATCCAAGCCCTTTAAAATTTTCTTAACATCTATCAGGTCATTCCTCAGCCTCCAATGCTCCAGGGAAAATAGCCCCGGCCTATTTAGCCTCTCCCTATAGTTCAAACCCTCCAATCCCTAGCAACATCCTTGTAAATCTTTTCTGCACCATTTCAAGTACAGCAACATCTCTCCTTTAGCAGGGAGGCCGGAATCATATGCAATACTTGGAAAGCAACCTCACCAATGTTCTGTGCAGCTGCAACATGACCTCTCAACTCCTATGCTTAATGTTCTAACTGATGAAGGCAAGTGTGTTAAACACCTTCCCCACCACCCTGTCTACCTGCAACTCCACTTTAAAGGAACAACACACCTGCATCCCTAGTTCTCTTTGTTCAGCAACACTCCCCAAAGCCCCACCATTTGCTGTACAAGTCCTGCCCTGGCTTGCCCTACCAAAATGCAACACCTCAATGTAAACTCTATCTGTTACTAATTGGCCCATTTGAACAAGGCGCCCTTGTATCTGAGATAACCCACTTGACTGTCCACTGCACCACCAATTTTGGTATCATGTGCAAACGTATTATCCATGCTTCCTTTATTCACATCCAAATCATTTATATAAATGATGAAAAACAGTGGACCCAGCACCAATCCTTGTAGTACATTGAAGATCATAGGCCTCTAGTCTGAAAAGCAACCCTCTGGCATCACAGATAAAGAGATAATGGGAACTGCAGATGCTGGAGAATCCAAGATAATAAAATGTGAGGCTGGATGAACACAGCAGGCCAAGCAGCATCTCAGGAACACAAAAGCTGATGTTTCAGCTCTCTGATGAAGGGTCTAGGCCCGAAACGTCAGCTTTTGTGCTCCTGAGATGCTGCTTGGCCTGCTGTGTTCATCCAGCCTCACATTTTATTACCTCTGGCATCACCATCTGTCTCCTGCCTTCAAGCCAATTTTGTATCCAATTGGCTAGCTCCCCTGGATCCCATGTGATCTAACCAGCCTACATGTGGAACCTTGTTGAAAGCTTTGCTGAAGTCCATATAGACAATATCTACAGCTTTACCTTCATCAGTCTTCTTTGTCATCTCTTCAAAAAACTCAACTTAGTGAGGTATGATTTCCCATGCACAAAGCAATGCTGACTATCCCTCTCTGATGAAGGGTCTAGGCCCGAAACATCAGCTTTTGTGCTCCTGAGATGCTGCTGGGCCTGCTGTGTTCATCCAGCTCCACACTTTGTTATCTTGGATTCTCCAGCATCTGCAGTTCCCATTACCACTGACTATCCCTAATCAGTCCTTGCCTTTCCAAATGCATGTAGATCCTGTCCCTTAGAATATCCTTCAGTTTCTCTTCAGAAATGAAACTTCTTGTTGTGGTATCATCTTTTGAGATCTCCATAGCACCATCTGCAATGTAACTTGGTATTCCTACAGACTAATGTTGTGATTCATGTCACAGGACACCCAGATGCCCCTGTACTGCAGCTTTCTACAGTATCTGTACATTTAAATAATGTATTGCTTTCTAAATTCTTCCTTCCAAAATGGATAATTCCATCTATCATCCAAATACCTATCTAACAGCTGCTTAAATGCTCCTAATGAGGCCGACTCCACTACCCTCTCCGGTAATGCATTCCATGCCCCTACCCCTCTCTGAGTAAAGAACCTACCTCTGACATCTCCCCTATATCTACCTCCACTCACTTTAAAACTATGCCCCCTCATAAAGGCTAGCTCAACCCTAGGAAAAAGTCTCTGGTTGCTCATCTATCTATACTTCTGATCATTTTGTACACCTCTATCAAGTCACCTCTTATCCTTTGTCATTCTAAAGAGAACAGCCCTAGCTCACTCAACCTTCCTTCCATTCCAGGCAACATGCTAGTAAAACTCCTCTGCACCTTTTCCAACACTTCCACATCTTTCCTTTAATGAGGCGACCAGAACTGGACACAATACTCCAGATGTGGCCAAACCAGGCTTTTGTACAGCTGGAGCATAACTTCAAGGCTCTTGAATCACTCCCTCTATTAATGAAAGCTAACACACCACATGCCTTCTTAACAACTCTACCCACCTGGGCGGCAGCTTTCAGGAAACCATGGACATGAACACAGAGACCCCTAAGCTCCTCCACACTGCTAAGTATCTTTCCATTAACCCTGCATTCTGCATTAAATTTGTCCTCCAAAATGAATCATCTCACACTTTTCAGGGTTAAACTCCATCTGCCACTTCTTAGCCCAGCTCTGTATCCTATCAATGTCCCTTTGTAACCTAGAACAGCCCTCCACACTATCTACAACTCGGCCCACCTTTGTATCATCCGCGAACTTGCTAATCCACCCTTCTGCTTCTACATCCAAATCATTTACAAAAATCACAAATAGAAGAGGGTCCAGGACAGATCCTTGTGGTACACCACTCGTAACTGAGTACCATGTTGAATATTTTCCGGCTATTACCACCCTTTGTCTTCTAAGGGCCCCCTCAATTCTGAATCCAATCTGCCACATTTCTCCCTATCCCATACCTCCTTACTTTATGCATGAGCCTACCATGGGGAACCTTATCAAACACCTTACTTAAATCCATGTATACCACATCCACTGCTCTACCATCATCCACATGTTTGGTCACCTCTTCAAAGAATTCATTAAGGTTTGTGAGACATGATCTACCCATCACAAATCCATGCTGACTATCATGAATCAAACTGTGCCTATCCAAGTGATAATAAACCCTATCTCTCAGAGCCCTTTCCAATAATTTGCCCACCACTGAAGTAAGACTATTTTTCTGTCAACAGCAAATTTGACAGCCATACCTTCTGTTCCTTCATCCAAGTTTTGGTCCAGAAAACACACCAATGCCTTTACTTCCTAAGGAGGCTAATGAAATTTGGCACATCCACAAGCGCAGTTACAAATTTTATGGATGCACCATAGAAAGCATCCTGTCCAAATGTATCAGAGATAGTAGGAACTACAGATGCTGGAGAATCTGAGATAACAAGGTGTAGAGCTGGATGAAAGAAGGGTCTAGGCCCGAAACATCAAGCTTTCCTGTTCCTATTATGCTGCTTGACCTATTGTGTTCATCCAGCTCTATGCCTTGTTATCTCTATCCGAATGTATCATAGCTTGGTATTGTGCCCAAGACAGCAAGTAATAATGGACAGTCATGAGCACAGTTCAGTCCATCACACAAACCAGACTTGCAGCTATTGACTCCATCTACACTTCGTGCTGCCTCGGGAAATCAACCAACATAGTCAGACTCCTCCCACCCCGATTTGCTCTCTTCCACCCTCTTCCATCGGGCAGAAGATATAATAGTTTGAAAACACGTGTCAACAGATTTAAGAACATCAGGCTTATGAGTGGATCTCTCATGTATTAGTGTTTATCTTTCTCTGCACCTGCTCTGTAACTGTAACACTATATCCTGCATTCTGTTCTATTACCCTGATGTACTCAGGGAAGGAATGATTTGCCTGAGTAGCATGCAAAATGATACTTTTCACTGTATCTGGGTACAAGTAACAATAATAAATCAAAGCCCCGGCCAGCCAACATCCTGGTAAATCTCCTCCAACGTCCTGGTAAATCTCTTCCAACATCCTGGTAAATCTCCTCTGTACCTTCTCCAGTGTTATTGCACCCCTCCTATGATGTGAATTCCAGAACTTCACACAATACTCTAGTTATGGTCAAAGGGGTAGGGTGGAATGTAGTGGGAGGATGTAGGAGTGGGGGTGAGCTTAAAGTGACCTGGGAGGACAGGAGATGGGGGAGGTGGTAATCCACAGAGTTGTTATGTAAGGAGCCATTTGCCCCCCTGTCGTACTTTCAGGATCGATTTAAGGTCTTTTGGAGTGGCCAGTTAGGGCACACCCACTTTTACCAATAACTGAGCAGGCCCTGAAGGTATTAGCCCAGGGGCAAAACCCCATGATAACTATGGCCCACTGCTGGGAAGCGCTGATCTACATTGCTAATTGCTTTCTCAAAGAACTGGTAACAAAATCAACCAAACACAATTCCTATTTTACAAGAGCACGTGAACTGTGCTGGACTGCAGTGAGCTTCTGTAAATGTCCAGCTACATTCTCATTCAGAGACAACAAGAACTGCAGTTGCTGGAGTCAGATATAACACAGTGTGGAGCTCAAGGAAAACAGGCAGTGATAGAGGAGCAGGAAAGCTGACGTCTCAGGTCGGGACCCTTCTTCAGAAAAGTCCTCCTTCAGAAGAATTGTTCCCTATGCCAGGTGTTAACCAGCTTGCTGTAGTTTCTAGCTTTCAGTCTCCCTCCTTTTTTGAGTAGAATAATCATATTTACACTCTGAGAAGTTTTGCAGAGCTAAGTGATTAAAGCGTGCTTGAATGGCTATTGAGTGGCTTTGATCTTTGGCTTCGCGTTGGGTTTATTGCCTGACCTGGAGGAGAGCTATCACTTACTCATTGTCAGATATATCGGCCTCACAACTGGATATTGGCTCCAGCCTTGGCCTCGGATGAATCTGCAGATTCACTTCTCTGGATTACATTAGGGGCATTTAAACAGTCCTTGGATAAGCATATGGGTGATGATGGGATAGTGTAGGGGGAGGGGCTTAGATTAGTTCACAGGTCGGCGCAACATTGAGGGCCGAAGGGCCTGTACTGCGCTGTATTGTTCTATGTTCTATGTTCTATGTTCTATGTTCTATGTTCTATGTTCTATGTTCTATGGATGGGCTGACAGTCGCATTCTTAGAAAGAAAGGTTAACTTTAAAGTGGTCTGCCAGGATACACAATGACATTAGATCAAAGAGCAGTAACTACATTGCGTGTCTCTCGCTTCCTGCAAAGCACACCTCTTAAATGTAGACATTTAGCTCACCTAGCATTCTGTGGTGCAGGCAATAAATGCTGGCCGGCCTCAGATGCCCACATCCCACAAATGAACAACAAAAAATATTATCAGGGATTCAGTACAAAGTGAGTTAGCACTGAGATGGTCAGGGGTTTAAAATATAGGAGGTTGTCTGAGGCTTTTTGGGAGTTTTCAAACTTATCTATTCCCAAGGTTTATGGGGTGTGCTACAAGCATGTTCCCTCTGTAGATTTCAGTTAGAATCATAAAATCCCGACAGTACGGGAGCAGGCCCATTGAGTTCACACTGACCCTATGAAGATCATCCCACCCAGACACACCTCCATATACTACTCCTGCAATCGTGCATTGCCCATGGCTAAACCACCTATCCTGCAAACACCTGAACACTATGGGTAATTCAGCATTGCTAATCCACCCAACCTGCACACCTTTGGAATGTGAGAGGAAACCAGTCCACTCAGATTAAACCCACACAGACGTGGAGAAAGTGCAGATTCCGCACATATAGTCACGTGAGGAAATCTAGAGAAAAACGATCACCTCATTACTGTCCAAAATGGGCAACTTTTAATTTGTGAACAGCATCACCCTTATTCAGGACAGAGCTCCCCTCTTTGAGAACCGAGCACTCCCATTGTGAACAGTGTCCCCTTATTCTGAACAGTGCCCTCCCATTGTGAACAGTGTCCCTTTACTGCGAACAGTGCCCTCCCATTGTGAACAGTGTCTACTTATGGTGAAAAGTGCCCTCCCATTGTGAACAGTGTCCCCTTACTGTGAAGAGAACCCTCCCATTGTGAACAGTGTCCCCTTATTGTGAACAGTGCACTCCCATTGTGAACAGTGTCCCCTTATTGTGAACAGTGCCACCCCGGCCCGGTGAACAGTGTCCCCTTATTGTGAACAGTGCCCACCTATTGTGAACAGTGTCCCCTTATTGCGAACAGCGCCCTCCCATTGTGAACAGTTTCCCCCTATTGTGAACAGTGCCCTCCAATTGCAAAAAGTCTCCCCTTATTGTGAACACTGCCCTCCCATTGCGAACAATGTCCCCTTATTGTGAACAGTGCCCTCCCATTGCGAACAGTGTCCCCTTATTGTGAACACTGCCCTCCCATTGCGAACAATGTCCCCTTATTGTGAACAGTACCCTCCCATTATGAAAAGTGTCCCCTTATTGGGAAGAGTGCCCTCCCATTGTGAAGAGTGTCCCCTTATTGTGAATAGTGCCCTCCCATTGCGAAAAGTGTCCCCTTATTGTGAACAGTGCTGTCCCATTGTGAACAGTGTGCCCTTACAGTGAACAGTGCCCTCCCATTGTGAACAGTGTCCCCTTATTGTGAACACTGCCCTCCCATTGTGAACAGTGTCCACTTATTGAGAACAGGGCCCTCCCATTGTGAACAGTATCCCCTTATTGTGAACAGAGCCCTCCCATTGTGAACAGTGTGCCCTTACAGTGAACAGTGCCCTCCCATTGTGAACAGTGTCCCCTTATTGTGAACACTGCCCTCCCATTGTGAACAGTGTCCACTTATTGAGAACAGGGCCCTCCCATTGTGAACAGTGTCCCCCTTACTGTGAACAGTGCCCACTCATTGTGAACAGTGTCCCCTAATTGGGAAGAGTGCCCTCCCATTGCGAAAAGGGACCCCTTATTGTGAACAGTGCCGTCCCATTGTGAACAGTGTCCCCTTATTGTGAACAGTGCCCCCAACATTGTGATCAGTGCCCCCTTATTGTGAACAGTGCCCTCCCATTGTGAACAGTGCCCCCTTATTGTGAACAGTACCCTCCCATTGTGAACAATGTCCCCTTATTGTGAACAGTGCCCTCCCATTGTGAACAGTGTCCCCTTATTCTGAACAGTGCCCTCCCATTGTGAACGGTGTCCCCTTATTGTGAACAGTGCCGTCCCATTGTGAACAGTGTCCCCTTATTGTGAACAGTGCCCTCCCATTGTGAACAGTGTCTACTTATTGTGAAAAGTGCCCTCCCATTGTGAACAGTGTCCCCTTACTGTGAAGAGTACCCTCCCATTGTGAACAATGTCCCCTTATTGTGAACAGTGCACTCCCATTGTGAACATTGTCCCCTTTTTGCGAACAGTGCCCTCCCATTGTGAACAGTGTCCCCTTATTCTGAACAGTGCCCTCCCATTGTGAACAGTGTCCCCTTATTGTGAACAGGGCCCTCCCATTGTGAACAGTATCCCCTTATTGTGAACAGAGCCCTCCCATTGTGAACAGTGTGCCCTTACAGTGAACAGTGCCCTCCCATTGTGAACAGTGTCCCCTTATTGTGAACACTGCCCTCCCATTGTGAACAGTGTCCACTTATTGAGAACAGGGCCCTCCCATTGTGAACAGTATCCCCCTTACTGTGAACAGTGCCCACTCATTGTGAACAGTGTCCCCTAATTGGGAAGAGTGCCCTCCCATTGCGAAAAGGGACCCCTTATTGTGAACAGTGCCGTCCCATTGTGAACAGTGTCCCCTTATTGTGAACAGTGCCCCCAACATTGTGATCAGTGCCCCCTTATTGTAAACAGTGCCCTCCCATTGTGAACAGTGCCCCCTTATTGTGAACAGTACCCTCCCATTGTGAACAATGTCCCCTTATTGTGAACAGTGCCCTCCCATTGTGAACAGTGTCCCCTTATTCTGAACAGTGCCCTCCCATTGTGAACGGTGTCCCCTTATTGTGAACAGTGCCGTCCCATTGTGAACAGTGTCCCCTTATTGTGAACAGTGCCCTCCCATTGTGAACAGTGTCTACTTATTGTGAAAAGTGCCCTCCCATTGTGAACAGTGTCCCCTTACTGTGAAGAGTACCCTCCCATTGTGAACAATGTCCCCTTATTGTGAACAGTACCCTCCCATTGTGAACATTGTCCCCTTTTTGCGAACAGTGCCCTCCCATTGTGAACAGTGTCCCCTTATTCTGAACAGTGCCCTCCCATTGTGAACAGTGTCCCCTTATTGTGAACAGTGCCCTCCCATTGTGAACAGTGCCCCCTTATTGTGAACAGTACCCTACCATTGTGAAAAGTGTCCCCTTATTGGGAAGAGTGCCCTCCCATTGTGAAGAGTGTCCCCTTATTGTGAACAGTGCCCTCCCATTGCGAAAAGTGCCCCCCTATTATGAACAGTGCCGTCCCGTTGTGAACAGTATCCCCTTATTGTGAACAGAGCCCTCCCATTGTGAACAGTGTCCCCCCATTTTGAACAGTGCCCTTCCATTGTGAACAGTGTGCCCTTACTGTGAACAGTGCCCTCCCATTGTGAACAGTGTCCACTTATTGTGAACACTGCCCTCCCATTGTGAACAGTGTCCACTTATTGAGAACAGGGCCCTCCCATTGTGAACAGTGTCTCCCTTACTGTGAACAGTGCCCCCAACATTGTGAACAGTGCCCCCTTATTGTGAACAGTGCCCTCCCATTGTGAACAGTGTCCCCTTATTGCGAACAGTGCCCTCCCATTGTGAACAGTGTCTCCTTATTGTGAACAGTACCCTCCCATTGTGAACAGTGTCCCCTTATTGTGAACAGTGCCCACAACATTGTGAACAGTGACCCCTTATTCTGAACACTGCCCTCCCATTGTGAACAGTGTCCCCTTATTGTGAACACTGCCCTTCCATTGTGAACAGTGTCCCCTTATTGTGAACAGTGCCCTCCCTTTGTGAACAGTGTCCCCTTATTGCGAACAGTGCCGTCCCATTGTGAACAGTGTCCCCTTATTCTGAACAGTGCCGTCCCATTGTGAACAGTGTCCCCTTATTGTGAACAGTGCCCTCCCATTGTGAACAGTGTCCCCTTATTGTGAACAGTGCCCTCCCATTGTGAACAGTGCTCCCTAATTGGGAAGAGTGCCCTCCCATTGTGAACAGTGTCCCATTATTGTGAACACTGCCCTCCCTTTGTGAACAGTGTCCCTTTATTGCGAACAGTGCCCTCCCATTGTGAACAGTGTCCCCTTATTGTGAACAGTGCCCCCAACATTGTGAACAGTGTCCCCTTATTGTGAACAGTGCCCTCCCATTGTGAACAGTGTCCCCTTATTGTGAACAGTGCCCTCCCATTGTGAACAGTGTCCCCTTATTGTGAACAGTGCCCTCCCATTGTGAACAGTGTCCCTTTACTGTGAAAAGTGCCCTCCCATTGCGAACAATGTCCCCTTATTGTGAACAGTACCCTCCCATTGTGTAAAGTGTCCCCTTATTGGGAAGAGTGCCCTCCCATTGTGAAGAGTGTCTACTTATTGTGAACAGTGCCCTCCCATTGCGAAAAGTGCCCCCTTATTGTGAACAGTGCCCTCCCATTGTGAACATTGTCCCCTTTTTGCGAACAGTGCCCTCCCATTGTGAACAGTGTCCCCTTATTGTGAACAGTGCCCTCCCATTGTGAACAGTGTCTACTTATTGTGAAAAGTGCCCTCCCATTGTGAACAGTGTCCCCTTATTGTGAACAGTGCCCTCCCATTGTGAACAGTGTCCCCTTATTGTGAACAGTGCCCTCCCATTGTGAACATTGTCCCCTTTTTGCGAACAGTGCCCTCCCATTGTGAACACTGTCCCCTTATTGTGAACAGTGCCCTCCCATTGTGAACAGTGTCCCCTTATTGTGAACAGTGCCCTCCCATTGTGAACAGTGACTACTTATTGTGAAAAGTGCCCTCCCATTGTGAACAGTGTCCCCTTATTCTGAACAGTGCCCTCCCATTGTGAACAGTGTCCCCTTATTGTGAACACTGCCCTCCCATTGTGAACAGTGTCCCCTTATTGTGGACAGTGCCATCCCCCGCCCGGTGAACAGTGTCCCCTTATTGTGAACAGTGCCCTCCCATTGTGAACAGTGTCTACTTATTGTGAAAAGTTCCCTCCCATTGTGAACAGTGTTCACTTATTGTGAACAGTGCCCACCCATTGCGAACAGTTTCCCCCTTATTGTGAACAGTGCCCTCCCATTGTGAACAGTGTCCCCTAATTGGGAAGAGTGCCCTCCCACTGCGAAAAGGGTCCCCTTATTGTGAACAGTGCCGTCCCATTGTTAACAGTTCCCCTGATTGTGAACACTAGCCTCCCATTGTGAACAGTGTCCCCTTACTGTGAACAGCACCCTCCCATTGTGAACAGTGTCTCCTTATTGTGGACTCTGCCCTCCCATTGTGAACAGTGTCCCCTTATTGCGAACAGTGACCTCCCATTGTGAACAGTGTCCCTTTATTGTGAACAGTGACCTCCCATTGTGAACAGTGTCCCCTTATTCTGAACAGTGCCCTCCCATTGTGAAAAGTGTCCCCTTATTGTGAACAGTGCCCTCCCATTGTGAACAGTGTCCCCTTATTGTGAACAGGGCCCTCCCATTGTGAACAGTATCCCCTTATTGTGAACAGAGCCCTCCCATTGTGAACAGTGTGCCCTTACAGTGAACAGTGCCCTCCCATTGTGAACAGTGTCCCCTTATTGTGAACACTGCCCTCCCATTGTGAACAGTGTCCACTTATTGAGAACAGGGCCCTCCCATTGTGAACAGTGTCCCCCTTACTGTGAACAGTGCCCACTCATTGTGAACAGTGTCCCCTAATTGGGAAGAGTGCCCTCCCATTGCGAAAAGGGACCCCTTATTGTGAACAGTGCCGTCCCATTGTGAACAGTGTCCCCTTATTGTGAACAGTGCCCCCAACATTGTGATCAGTGCCCCCTTATTGTGAACAGTGCCCTCCCATTGTGAACAGTGCCCCCTTATTGTGAACAGTACCCTCCCATTGTGAACAATGTCCCCTTATTGTGAACAGTGCCCTCCCATTGTGAACAGTGTCCCCTTATTCTGAACAGTGCCCTCCCATTGTGAACGGTGTCCCCTTATTGTGAACAGTGCCGTCCCATTGTGAACAGTGTCCCCTTATTGTGAACAGTGCCCTCCCATTGTGAACAGTGTCTACTTATTGTGAAAAGTGCCCTCCCATTGTGAACAGTGTCCCCTTACTGTGAAGAGTACCCTCCCATTGTGAACAATGTCCCCTTATTGTGAACAGTGCACTCCCATTGTGAACATTGTCCCCTTTTTGCGAACAGTGCCCTCCCATTGTGAACAGTGTCCCCTTATTCTGAACAGTGCCCTCCCATTGTGAACAGTGTCCCCTTATTGTGAACAGTGCCCTCCCATTGTGAACAGTGCCCCCTTATTGTGAACAGTACCCTCCCATTGTGAACAGTGTCCCCTTATTGTGAACAGTGCCGTCCCATTGTGAACAGTGTCCCTTTTTCTGAACAGTGCCCTCCCATTGTGAACGGTGTCCCCTTATTGTGAACAGTGCCCTCCCATTGTGAACAGTGTCTACTTATTGTGAAAAGTGCCCTCCCATTGTGAACAGTGTCCCCTTATTGCGAACAGTACCCTCCCATTGTGAACAGTGTCCCCTTACTGTGAAGAGTACCCTCCCATTGTGAACACTGTCCCCTTATTGTGAACAGTACCCTCCCATTGTGAACAGTGTCCCCTTACTGTGAAGAGTACCCTCCCATTGTGAACGGTGTCCCCTTATAGTGAACAGTGCCCTCCCATTGCGAACAGTGTCCCCTTATTGTGAACACTGCCCTCCCATTGCGAACAATGTCCCCTTATTGTGAACAGTACCCTACCATTGTGAAAAGTGTCCCCTTATTGGGAAGAGTGCCCTCCCATTGTGAAGAGTGTCCCCTTATTGTGAACAGTGCCCTCCCATTGCGAAAAGTGCCCCCCTATTATGAACAGTGCCGTCCCGTTGTGAACAGTATCCCCTTATTGTGAACAGAGCCCTCCCATTGTGAACAGTGTCCCCCCATTTTGAACAGTGCCCTTCCATTGTGAACAGTGTGCCCTTACTGTGAACAGTGCCCTCCCATTGAGAACAGTGTCCACTTATTGTGAACACTGCCCTCCCATTGTGAACAGTGTCCACTTATTGAGAACAGGGCCCTCCCATTGTGAACAGTGTCTCCCTTACTGTGAACAGTGCCCCCAACATTGTGAACAGTGCCCCCTTATTGTGAACAGTGCCCTCCCATTGTGAACAGTGTCCCCTTATTGCGAACAGTGCCCTCCCATTGTGAACAGTGTCTCCTTATTGTGAACAGTACCCTCCCATTGTGAACAGTGTCCCCTTATTGTGAACAGTGCCCACAACATTGTGAACAGTGACCCCTTATTCTGAACACTGCCCTCCCATTGTGAACAGTGTCCCCTTATTGTGAACACTGCCCTTCCATTGTGAACAGTGTCCCCTTATTGTGAACAGTGCCCTCCCTTTGTGAACAGTGTCCCCTTATTGCGAACAGTGCCGTCCCATTGTGAACAGTGTCCCCTTATTCTGAACAGTGCCGTCCCATTGTGAACAGTGTCCCCTTATTGTGAACAGTGCCCTCCCATTGTGAACAGTGTCCCCTTATTGTGAACAGTGCCCTCCCATTGTGAACAGTGCTCCCTAATTGGGAAGAGTGCCCTCCCATTGTGAACAGTGTCCCATTATTGTGAACACTGCCCTCCCTTTGTGAACAGTGTCCCCTTATTGCGAACAGTGCCCTCCAATTGTGAACAGTGTCCCCTTATTGTGAACAGTGCCCCCAACATTGTGAACAGTGTCCCCTTATTGTGAACAGTGCCCTCCCATTGTGAACAGTGTCCCCTTATTCTGAACAGTGCCCTCCCATTGTGAACAGTGTCCCCTTATTGTGAACAGTGCCCTCCCATTGTGAACAGTGACCCTTATTGTGAACAGTGCCCTCCCATTGTGAACAGTGTCCCTTTACTGTGAAAAGTGCCCTCCCATTGCGAACAATGTCCCCTTATTGTGAACAGTACCCTCCCATTGTGTAAAGTGTCCCCTTATTGGGAAGAGTGCCCTCCCATTGTGAAGAGTGTCTACTTATTGTGAACAGTGCCCTCCCATTGCGAAAAGTGCCCCCTTATTGTGAACAGTGCCCTCCCATTGTGAACATTGTCCCCTTTTTGCGAACAGTGCCCTCCCATTGTGAACAGTGTCCCCTTATTGTGAACAGTGCCCTCCCATTGTGAACAGTGTCTACTTATTGTGAAAAGTGCCCTCCCATTGTGAACAGTGTCCCCTTATTGTGAACAGTGCCCTCCCATTGTGAACAATGTCCCCTTATTGTGAACAGTGCCCTCCCATTGTGAACATTGTCCCCTTTTTGCGAACAGTGCCCTCCCATTGTGAACACTGTCCCCTTATTGTGAACAGTGCCCTCCCATTGTGAACAGTGACTACTTATTGTGAAAAGTGCCCTCCCATTGTGAACAGTGTCCCCTTATTCTGAACAGTGCCCTCCCATTGTGAACAGTGTCCCCTTATTGTGAACACTGCCCTCCCATTGTGAACAGTGTCCCCTTATTGTGGACAGTGCCATCCCCCGCCCGGTGAACAGTGTCCCCTTATTGTGAACAGTGCCCTCCCATTGTGAACAGTGTCTACTTATTGTGAAAAGTTCCCTCCCATTGTGAACAGTGTTCACTTATTGTGAACAGTGCCCACCCATTGCGAACAGTTTCCCCCTTATTGTGAACAGTGCCCTCCCATTGTGAACAGTGTCCCCTAATTGGGAAGAGTGCCCTCCCACTGCGAAAAGGGTCCCCTTATTGTGAACAGTGCCGTCCCATTGTTAACAGTTCCCCTGATTGTGAACACTAGCCTCCCATTGTGAACAGTGTCCCCTTACTGTGAACAGCACCCTCCCATTGTGAACAGTGTCTCCTTATTGTGGACTCTGCCCTCCCATTGTGAACAGTGTCCCCTTATTGCGAACAGTGACCTCCCATTGTGAACAGTGTCCCTTTATTGTGAACAGTGACCTCCCATTGTGAACAGTGTCCCCTTATTCTGAACAGTGCCCTCCCATTGTGAAAAGTGTCCCCTTATTGTGAACAGTGCCCTCCCATTGTGAACAGTGTCCCCTTATTGTGAACAGGGCCCTCCCATTGTGAACAGTATCCCCTTATTGTGAACAGAGCCCTCCCATTGTGAACAGTGTGCCCTTACAGTGAACAGTGCCCTCCCATTGTGAACAGTGTCCCCTTATTGTGAACACTGCCCTCCCATTGTGAACAGTGTCCACTTATTGAGAACAGGGCCCTCCCATTGTGAACAGTGTCCCCCTTACTGTGAACAGTGCCCACTCATTGTGAACAGTGTCCCCTAATTGGGAAGAGTGCCCTCCCATTGCGAAAAGGGACCCCTTATTGTGAACAGTGCCGTCCCATTGTGAATAGTGTCCCCTTATTGTGAACAGTGCCCCCAACATTGTGATCAGTGCCCCCTTATTGTGAACAGTGCCCTCCCATTGTGAACAGTGCCCCCTTATTGTGAACAGTACCCTCCCATTGTGAACAATGTCCCCTTATTGTGAACAGTGCCCTCCCATTGTGAACAGTGTCCCCTTATTCTGAACAGTGCCCTCCCATTGTGAACGGTGTCCCCTTATTGTGAACAGTGCCGTCCCATTGTGAACAGTGTCCCCTTATTGTGAACAGTGCCCTCCCATTGTGAACAGTGTCTACTTATTGTGAAAAGTGCCCTCCCATTGTGAACAGTGTCCCCTTACTGTGAAGAGTACTCTCCCATTGTGAACAATGTCCCCTTATTGTGAACAGTGCACTCCCATTGTGAACATTGTCCCCTTTTTGCGAACAGTGCCCTCCCATTGTGAACAGTGTCCCCTTATTCTGAACAGTGCCCTCCCATTGTGAACAGTGTCCCCTTATTGTGAACAGTGCCCTCCCATTGTGAACAGTGCCCCCTTATTGTGAACAGTACCCTCCCATTGTGAACAGTGTCCCCTTATTGTGAACAGTGCCGTCCCATTGTGAACAGTGTCCCCTTATTCTGAACAGTGCCCTCCCATTGTGAACGGTGTCCCCTTATTGTGAACAGTGCCCTCCCATTGTGAACAGTGTCTACTTATTGTGAAAAGTGCCCTCCCATTGTGAACAGTGTCCCCTTATTGCGAACAGTACCCTCCCATTGTGAACAGTGTCCCCTTACTGTGAAGAGTACCCTCCCATTGTGAACACTGTCCCCTTATTGTGAACAGTACCCTCCCATTGTGAACAGTGTCCCCTTACTGTGAAGAGTACCCTCCCATTGTGAACGGTGTCCCCTTATAGTGAACAGTGCCCTCCCATTGCGAACAGTGTCCCCTTATTGTGAACACTGCCCTCCCATTGCGAACAATGTCCCCTTATTGTGAACAGTACCCTACCATTGTGAAAAGTGTCCCCTTATTGGGAAGAGTGCCCTCCCATTGTGAAGAGTGTCCCCTTATTGTGAACAGTGCCCTCCCATTGCGAAAAGTGCCCCCCTATTATGAACAGTGCCGTCCCGTTGTGAACAGTATCCCCTTATTGTGAACAGAGCCCTCCCATTGTGAACAGTGTCCCCCCATTTTGAACAGTGCCCTTCCATTGTGAACAGTGTGCCCTTACTGTGAACAGTGCCCTCCCATTGTGAACAGTGTCCACTTATTGTGAACACTGCCCTCCCATTGTGAACAGTGTCCACTTATTGAGAACAGGGCCCTCCCATTGTGAACAGTGTCTCCCTTACTGTGAACAGTGCCCCCAACATTGTGAACAGTGCCCCCTTATTGTGAACAGTGCCCTCCCATTGTGAACAGTGTCCCCTTATTGCGAACAGTGCCCTCCCATTGTGAACAGTGTCTCCTTATTGTGAACAGTACCCTCCCATTGTGAACAGTGTCCCCTTATTGTGAACAGTGCCCACAACATTGTGAACAGTGACCCCTTATTCTGAACACTGCCCTCCCATTGTGAACAGTGTCCCCTTATTGTGAACACTGCCCTTCCATTGTGAACAGTGTCCCCTTATTGTGAACAGTGCCCTCCCTTTGTGAACAGTGTCCCCTTATTGCGAACAGTGCCGTCCCATTGTGAACAGTGTCCCCTTATTGTGAACAGTGCCCTCCCATTGTGAACAGTGCTCCCTAATTGGGAAGAGTGCCCTCCCATTGTGAACAGTGTCCCATTATTGTGAACACTGCCCTCCCTTTGTGAACAGTGTCCCCTTATTGCGAACAGTGCCCTCCCATTGTGAACAGTGTCCCCTTATTGTGAACAGTGCCCCCAACATTGTGAACAGTGTCCCCTTATTGTGAACAGTGCCCTCCCATTGTGAACAGTGTCCCCTTATTCTGAACAGTGCCCTCCCATTGTGAACAGTGTCCCCTTATTGTGAACAGTGCCCTCCCATTGTGAACAGTGTCCCCTTATTGTGAACAGTGCCCTCCCATTGTGAACAGTGTCCCTTTACTGTGAAAAGTGCCCTCCCATTGCGAACAATGTCCCCTTATTGTGAACAGTACCCTCCCATTGTGTAAAGTGTCCCCTTATTGGGAAGAGTGCCCTCCCATTGTGAAGAGTGTCTACTTATTGTGAACAGTGCCCTCCCATTGCGAAAAGTGCCCCCTTATTGTGAACAGTGCCCTCCCATTGTGAACATTGTCCCCTTTTTGCGAACAGTGCCCTCCCATTGTGAACAGTGTCCCCTTATTGTGAACAGTGCCCTCCCATTGTGAACAGTGTCTACTTATTGTGAAAAGTGCCCTCCCATTGTGAACAGTGTCCCCTTATTGTGAACAGTGCCCTCCCATTGTGAACAATGTCCCCTTATTGTGAACAGTGCCCTCCCATTGTGAACATTGTCCCCTTTTTGCGAACAGTGCCCTCCCATTGTGAACACTGTCCCCTTATTGTGAACAGTGCCCTCCCATTGTGAACAGTGTCCCCTTATTGTGAACAGTGCCCTCCCATTGTGAACAGTGTCTACTTATTGTGAAAAGTGCCCTCCCATTGTGAACAGTGTCCCCTTATTCTGAACAGTGCCCTCCCATTGTGAACAGTGTCCCCTTATTGTGAACACTGCCCTCCCATTGTGAACAGTGTCCCCTTATTGTGGACAGTGCCATCCCCCGCCCGGTGAACAGTGTCCCCTTATTGTGAACAGTGCCCTCCCATTGTGAACAGTGTCTACTTATTGTGAAAAGTTCCCTCCCATTGTGAACAGTGTTCACTTATTGTGAACAGTGCCCACCCATTGCGAACAGTTTCCCCCTTATTGTGAACAGTGCCCTCCCATTGTGAACAGTGTCCCCTAATTGGGAAGAGTGCCCTCCCACTGCGAAAAGGGTCCCCTTATTGTGAACAGTGCCGTCCCATTGTTAACAGTTCCCCTGATTGTGAACACTAGCCTCCCATTGTGAACAGTGTCCCCTTACTGTGAACAGCACCCTCCCATTGTGAACAGTGTCTCCTTATTGTGGACTCTGCCCTCCCATTGTGAACAGTGTCCCCTTATTGCGAACAGTGACCTCCCATTGTGAACAGTGTCCCTTTATTGTGAACAGTGACCTCCCATTGTGAACAGTGTCCCCTTATTCTGAACAGTGCCCTCCCATTGTGAAAAGTGTCCCCTTATTGTGAACAGTGCCCTCCCATTGTGAACAGTGTCCCCTTATTGTGAACAGGGCCCTCCCATTGTGAACAGTATCCCCTTATTGTGAACAGAGCCCTCCCATTGTGAACAGTGTGCCCTTACAGTGAACAGTGCCCTCCCATTGTGAACAGTGTCCCCTTATTGTGAACAGTGCCCTCCCATTGTGAACAGTGTCTACTTATTGTGAAAAGTTCCCTCCCATTGTGAACAGTGTTCACTTATTGTGAACAGTGCCCACCCATTGCGAACAGTTTCCCCCTTATTGTGAACAGTGCCCTCCCATTGTGAACAGTGTCCCCTAATTGGGAAGAGTGCCCTCCCACTGCGAAAAGGGTCCCCTTATTGTGAACAGTGCCGTCCCATTGTTAACAGTTCCCCTGATTGTGAACACTAGCCTCCCATTGTGAACAGTGTCCCCTTACTGTGAACAGCACCCTCCCATTGTGAACAGTGTCTCCTTATTGTGGACTCTGCCCTCCCATTGTGAACAGTGTCCCCTTATTGCGAACAGTGACCTCCCATTTTGAACAGTGTCCCTTTATTGTGAACAGTGCCGTCCCATTGTGAACAGTGTCCCCTTATTGTGAACAGTGCCCTCCCATTGTGAACAGTGTCCCCTTATTGTGAACAGTACCCTCCCATTGTGAACAGTGTCCCCTTATTGCGAACAGTGCCCTCCCATTGTGAACAGTGTCACCTTATTCTGAACAGTACCCTCCCATTGTGAAGAGTGTCCCCTTATTGTGAACAGTGCCCTCCCATTGTGAGCAGTGTCCCCTTATTGTGGACAGTGCCCTCCCCCGCCCGGCGAACAGTGTCCCCTTATTGTGAACAGTGCCCTCCCATTGTGAACAGTGTCTACTTATTGTGAAAAGTGCCCTCCCATTGTGAACAGTGTTCACTTATTGTGAAAAGTGCCCTCCCATTGTGAACAGTGTTCACTTATTGTGAATAGTGCCCACCCATTGTGAACAGTTTCCCCTTACTGTGAAGAGTACCCTCCCATTGTGAACAATGTCCCCTTATTGTGAACAGTGCACTCCCATTGTGAACATTGTCCCCTTTTTGCGAACAGTGCCCTCCCATTGTGAACAGTGTCCCCTTATTGTGAACAGTGCCCTCCCATTGCGAACGGTGTCCTCCCATTGTGAACAGTGCCGTCCCATTGTGAACAGTGTTCACTTATTGTGAATAGTGCCGTCCCATTGTGAACAGTGTTCACTTATTGTGAAAAGTGCCCTCCCATTGTGAACAGTGTTCACTTATTGTGAATAGTGCCCACCCATTGTGAACAGTTTCCCCCTTATTGTGAACAGTGCCCTCCCATTGCGAACGGTGTCCTCCCATTGTGAACAGTGCCGTCCCATTGTGAACAGTGTTCACTTATTGTGAATAGTGCCCACCCATTGTGAACAGTGTCCCCCTTACTGTGAACAGTGCCCTCCCATTGTGAACAGTGTTCCCTAATTGGGAAGAGTGCCCTCCCACTGCGAAAAGGGTCCCCTTATTGTGAACAGTGCCGTCCCATTGTTAACAGTTCCCCCGATTGTGAACACTAGCCTCCCATTGTGAACAGTGTCCCCTTACTGTGAAGAGTACCCTCCCATTGTGAACAGTGTCCCCTTATTGTGAACACTGCCCTCCCAATGTGAACAGTGTCCCCTTATTGCGAACAGTGACCTCCCATTGTGAACAGTGTCCCTTTAATGCGAACAGTGCCCTCCCATTGTGAACAGTGTATACTTATTGTGAAAAGTGCCCTCCCATTGTGAACAGTGTCCCCTTAATGTGAAGAGTACCCTCCCATTGTGGACAGTGTCCAATTATTGTGAACAGTGCATCCCATTGTGAACAGTGTCCCCCTATTGTGAACAGTGCCCTCCCATTGTGAACAGTGTCCCCTTATTGTGAACAGTGCCCTCCCATTGTGAACAGTGCCCCCTTATTGTGAACAGTACCCTCCCATTGTGAACAGTGTCCCCTTATTGTGAACAGTGCCGTCCCATTGTGAACAGTGTCCCCTTATTCTGAACAGTGCCCTCCCATTGTGAACGGTGTCCCCTTATTGTGAACAGTGCCGTCCCATTGTGAACAGTGTCCCCTTATTGTGAACAGTGCCCTCCCATTGTGAACAGTGTCTACTTATTGTGAAAAGTGCCCTCCCATTGTGAACAGTGTCCCCTTATTGCGAACAGTACCCTCCCATTGTGAACAGTGTCCCCTTACTGTGAAGAGTACCCTCCCATTGTGAACACTGTCCCCTTATTGTGAACAGTGCCCTCCCATTGTGAACAGTGTCCCCTTATTGCGAACAGTACCCTCCCATTGTGAACAGTGTCCCCTTACTGTGAAGAGTACCCTCCCATTGTGAACACTGTCCCCTTATTGTGAACAGTACCCTCCCATTGTGAACAGTGTCCCCTTACTGTGAAGAGTACCCTCCCATTGTGAACGGTGTCCCCTTATTGTGAACAGTGCCCTCCCATTGTGAACAGTGTCCCCTTACTGTGAAGAGTACCCTCCCATTGTGAACAGTGTCCCCTTATTGTGAATACTGCACTCCAATTATGAACAATGTCCCCTTATTGACCCCCTAATTGATAACAGTGCCCACCCCTCATATTGAGAACAGTCCCGCCAGGTTTGACAGTGGCCCCCTCGTAATGAACAGTGTCCCCCTCATTGTAAACAGTGGTTCCCTAATTGTGGGCATTGCATCTCCATTGTGAACTGAGCTCCCATCTCATTGTGAACGAGTGACCCCTAATTGTGAACAATTGCTCCCTAATTGTGAACAGTGTCTCGCTTCTAATTGTGAATAGTGTTCCCCTCATTGTGAACAGTGTTATCCAAATTGTCAACTATTCCCCCAAATTGTGAACGGTATGCCCCCACATTGTGATCAGTGTTCCCCTCATAGTGAACAGTGACCCTTCTCATTGTGAACAGTGACCCTTCTGATCATGAACAGCGTCCCGCTCATTGTGATCAGTGCCCCCACTGTTGTGATCATTGTCAACCTAATTTTGAACTATTCCCATAACTGTAACCAGTGTGAACAGCCTCCCCTTCTCATTGTGAACAGTGTCCCCCTCATTGTGAACAGCGTCCCGTTCTCATCGTGAACTGTCACCCCCACATTGTAAACTGTGCTCCCAAATTGTGAACTGTGACCTCCATTGTAAACAGTGCTCCCTACTTGTAAAACGTGTCCCCTGCGTTGTGAACAGTGCCACCCTCATTGTGAACAGTGTCCCCCTCATTGTGAACAGCGTCCCGTTCTCATCGTGAACTGTCACCCCCACATTGTAAACTGTGCTCCCAAATTATGAACTGTGACCTCCATTGTAAACAGTGCTCCCTACTTGTAAAACGTGTCCCCTGCGTTGTGAACAGTGCCACCCTCATTGTGAACAGTGTCCCCCTCATTGTGAACAGCGTCCCGTTCTCATCGTGAACTGTCACCCCCACATTGTAAACTGTGCTCCCAAATTATGAACTGTGACCTCCATTGTAAACAGTGCTCCCTACTTGTAAAACGTGTCCCCTGCGTTGTGAACAGTGCCACCCTCATTGTGAACAGTGTCCCCCTCATTGTGAACAGCGTCCCGTTCTCATCGTGAACTGTCACCCCCACATTGTAAACTGTGCTCCCAAATTGTGAACTGTGACCTCCATTGTAAACAGTGCTCCCTACTTGTAAAACGTGTCCCCTGCGTTGTGAACAGTGCCACCCTCATTGTGAACAGTGTACCGACTCATTGTGAACAGGCCCCCTTCATAGTGAACAGTATCCACTTCTCATTGTGAACAGTGTCTCGCTTCAAATTATGAGTAGTGCCCTCCATTGTAAACAGTGCTCCCTACTTGTAAAACGGATTCCCCGCATCGTGAACAGTGACACCCTCATTGTGAACAGTGTCCCATTCTCATTGTGAGCAGTGTCCCTCTCATTATGAACAGTGTCCCTCTCATTGTGAACAATGCCCACCTCATTGTGAATAGTGTCCCTCCATTGTGAACAGTGCACCACTCATAGTGAACAGTGTCCCCCCTCATTGTGAAAAGTGTCCCTCTCGTTGTGAACTGTGCCCGCCCTCATTGTGAACAGTGACCCTTCTCATTGTACAGCGTCCCCTTCTCACTGTGAACAGTGTCCCCTTCATAGTGGAGAGTGTCCCCTTATTGTGAACACTGCCCTCCCATTGCGAACAGTGTCCGCATACTGTGAACAGTTCCCGCCCAATGAGGACAGTGTCCCCTTATTGTGAACAGTGCCCTCCCATTGCGAACAGTGTCCACTTATTGTGAACAGTACTCTCCCATTGTGAACAATGCCCCCCTCATTGTGAACAGTGTCCCTCTCATTTTGAACAGTGAGCCCCTTCATTGAGAAAGGTGTCCCCCCCATTGTGAACAGCATTCCCATCTTGTTGTGAGCAGTGTCCCTCTCATTATGAACAGTGTCCCTCTCAGTGTGAACAATGCCCCCCTCATTGTGAACAGTGTCCCTCTCATTTTGAACAGTGAGCCCTTTCATTGAGAAAGGTGTCCCCTCTCATTGTGAACAGCATCCCCATCTCATTGAGAAGAGTGTCCCCGTCCCATTGTGAACAGTGTTCCCCTCGTGCTGAACAGTGGCCCTTCTCATTGTGAACAGTGACCCTTCTGATCATGAACAGGGTCCCGCTCATTGTGAACTGTGCCCCCACTGTTGTGATCATTGTCAACCTAATTTTGAACTATTCCCATAACTGTAAACATTGTGAACAGCGTCCCCTTCTCATTGTGAACAGTGTCCCCCTCATTGTGAACAGCGTCCCTTTCTCATCATGAACTGTAGCCCCCTCGTTGTAAACTGTGCTCCCAAATTGTGAACAGTGCCCTCCATTGTAAACAGTGCTCCGTACTTGTAAAACGTGTTCCCTGCATCATGAACAGTGCCACCCTCAATGTGAACAGTGTACCGACTCATTGTGAAGAGGCCGCCTTCATAGTGAACAGTATCCCCTTCTCATTGTGAACAGTGTCTCGCTTCAAATCATGAGTAGTGCCCTCCATTGTAAACAGTGCCCTCTACTTGTAAAATGGGTTCCCCGCATTGTGAACAGTGTCCCCTTCTCATTGTGAACAGTGTCCCTCTCATTATGAACAGTGTCCCTCTCATTATGAACATTGCCCACCTCATTGTGAACAGTGTCCCCCCCAAAGTGAACAGTATCCCCCCTCATTGTGAACAGCGTCCCCATCATTCTAAGCGGTGTCCCCGTTGTGTGAGCAGTGTCAACCTAATAGTGAACAGTTTTCCCATCTCATTTTAAACAGTGTCCCTTCTCATTGTGAACAGTATCCCCTTCTCATTGTGAACAGTGTCCCGCTCGTTGTGAACTATGTCCCTCTCATTGTGAACAACGTCCCCCTCATTGTGAACAGTGCCACCCTCATTGTGAACAGTGTACCGACTCATTGTGAAGAGGCCCCCTTCATAGTGAACAGTATACCCTTCTCATTGTGAACAGTGTCTCGCTTCAAATTGTGAGTAGTGCCCTCCATTGTAAACAGTGCCCCCTACTTGTAAAACGTGTTCCCTGCATCGTGAACAGTGCCACCCTCATTGTGAACAGTGTCCCATTCTCATTGTGAACAGTGTCCCTCTCATTATGAACAGTGTTCCTCTCATTGTGAACAGCGTCCCCTTCTCATCGTGAACTGTGCCCCCCCATTGTAAACAGTGCTCCCTACTTGTAAAACGTGTCCCTGCATCGTGAACAGTGCCACCCTCATTATGAACAATGTACCGACTCATTGTGAAGAGGCCCCCTTCATAGTGAACAGTATCCCCTTCTCATTGTGAACAGTGTCCCTCTCATTATGAACAGTGTCCCCCTCATTGTGAACAATGTCCACCTCATTGTGAATAACGTCCCCCACATTGTGAACAGTGCCCTCCCATTGCGAACAGTGTCCACTTATTGTGAACAGTACCCTCCCATTGTGAACAATGCCCCTCTCATTGTGAACAGTGTCCCTCACATTATGAACATTGACCACCTCATAGTTTACAGTGTCCCTCTCATTGTGAACAATGCCCACCTCATTGTGAATAGTGTCCCCGACATTGTGAACAGTGCACCGACTCATTGTGAACAGTGTCCCCCTCATTGTGAACAGTGTCCCTCTCATGATGAACATTGCCCACCTCATTGTGAACCGTGTCCCCCTCATTGTGAACAATACCCCCCACATTGTGAACGGTGTCCCCGACATTGTGAACAGTGTCCACCTCATTGTCAACAGTGGCACTCTCATTGTGAACAATGCCACCCTCATTGTGAACAGTATCCCCCTCATTGTGAACAGTGTCGCTCACGTTGTGAACAGTGTCCGTCTCATTGTGAACAGTGTCCCTCTCATTGTGAACCGGGCCCCCTTAGTGTGAACAATGCCCCCGTCATTGCGAACAGTGACCCCCTCATTGTGAACACCATCCCCATCTCATTGTGAACAGTATCTCCCTAATTGTGAACTGTGCCCGCTCTCATTGTGAACAGTGACCCTTCTCATTGTGCACCGTCCCGTTCTCACTGTGAACAGTGTACCCTTCATAGTGAACAGTGTCCCCTTATTGTGAACACTGCCCTCCCATTGCGAATAGTGTCGACATATTGTGAACAGTACCCTCCCATTGTGAACAGTGTCCCTCTCATTGTGAACAGTGACCCCCTTCATTGAGAAAGGTGTCCCCCCTCATTGTGAACAGCATTTCCATCTCGTTGTGAACAGTGTCCTCCCTCATTGTGAACAGCATCCCCATCTCATGGAGAAGAGTGTCCCCTTCCCAGTGTGAACAGTGTCCCCTTATTGTGAACAGTGCCCTCCCATTGTGAACAGTGTCTCCTTATGGTGAACAGTGCCCTCCCATTGTGAATAGTGTCCCCTTATTGTGAACAGTGCCCTCCCATGTGAACAGTGTCCCCTTATTGTGAACAGTACCCTCCCATTGTGAACAGTGTCCCCTTATTGTGAACACTGCACTCCAATTGCGAACAGTGTCCACTTATTGTGAACAGTACCCTCCCATTGCGAACTGTACCCTTCATTGTGAATAGTGCCGCCATATTGAGAACAGTGGCCCCCTAATTGATAACAGTGCCCACCCCTCATATTGAGAACAGTCCCGCCAGGTTTGACAGTGGCCCCCTCGTAATGAACAGTGTCCCCCTCATTGTAAACAGTGGTTCCCTAATTGTGGGCATTGCATCCCCATTGTGAACTGAGCTCCCATCTCATTGTGAACGAGTGACCCCTAATTGTGAACAATTGCTCCCTAATTGTGAACAGTGTCTCGCTTCTAATTGTGAACAGTATTCCCCTCATTGTGAACAGTGTTATCCTAATTGTCAACTATGCCCCCTATTGTGAACGGTATGCCCCCACATTGTGATCAGTGTTCCCCTCATAGTGAACAGTGACCCTTCTCATTGTGAACAGTGACCCTTCTGATCATGAATAGCGTCCCGCTCATTGTGATCAGTGCCCCAACTGTTGTGATCATTGTCAACCTAATTTTGAACCATTCCAATAACTGTAACCATTGTGAACAGCGTCCCCTTGTCATTGTGAACTGTACTCCCCTCATTGTAAAGTGTGCTCCCAAATTGTGAACAGTGCCCTCCATTGTAAACAGTGCTCCCTACGTGTCCCCCACATCGTGAACAGTGCCACCTTAATTGTGAACAGTGTACCAACTCAGTGTGAAGAGCCCCCCTTCATAGTGAACAGTGTCTCCCTCATTGTGAAGAACGTCCCCATCATTGTAAACAGTGCCCAAATTATGTGAGCAGTGTCAACCTACTTTTGAACAGTTTCCGCATCTCATTTTAAACAGTGTCCCTTCTCATTGTGAACAGTGACCCCCTCATTGAGAACAGCTTCCCCATCTCATTGTGAACAGCGTCCCCATCATTGTAAACAGTGCCCCCATTATGTGAAAAGTGCAACCTAATAGTGAACAGTTTTCCCATCTCATTTTAAACCGTGTCCCTTCTCATTGTGAACAGCGTCCCCCTTCATTGAGAAAAGTGTCCCCCCTCTTTGTGAACAGCATCCCGATCTCACTGAGAACAGTGCCCCCCCTCAGTGTGAACAGTGTCCCCTCTCATTGTGAAAAGTGTCACCCCTCATTGTGAATTGTGTCTCCTTCTCATTGTGAACAGTGTCTCCCTCTCACTGGGAACAGTGCCCCCCCCATTGTGAAAAGTGTACCCCTCATTGTGAACAGCATCCCCTTCTCATTGTGAACAGTGTCCTCTTCTCATTGTGAAGTGTCCCCCTTCATTGAGAAAAGTGTCCCCCCTCATTGAGAACAGCATCCCCATCTCATTGTGAACAGCATCCCCATCTCATTGTGAACAGTGTCCACCTCATTGTGAACAGCATCCCCTTCTCATTGAGAACAGTGTCCCTTCTCACTGTGAAAGGTGTCCCCCCTCATTGTGAACAGCATCCCCTTGTCATTGTGAACAGCATCTCCTTCTCATTGTGAACAGTGTCTCCCGTCATTGTGAACAGCATCCGCTTCTCACTGTGAACAGCATCCCCTTCTCATTGTGAACAGCATTTACTTCTCATTGTGAACAGTGACCCCCTCATTGTGAAAGGTGTCCCCCCTCATTGTGAACAGTGTCCCCTTCTCATTGTGAACAGTGTCTCCCGTCATTGTGAACAGCATCCCCTTCTCATTGTGAACAGTGACCCCCTCATTGTGAAAGGTGTCCCCCCTCATTGTGAACAGTGTCCCCTTCTCATTGTGAACAGGGTCTCCCTCTCACTGTGAACTGCATCCCCTTCTCACAGTGAACAGCATCCCCTTCTCATTGCGAACAGAATCCCCTTCTCATTGTGAACAGCATCCCCTTCTCATTGTGAACAGTGTCTCCCTCTCACTGTGAACAGCACCCCTTCTCATTGTGAACAGCATCCCCTTCTCATTGTGAACAGTGTCCCCCCCATTGTGAAAAGTGTCCCTTCTCATTGTGAATAGCATCCCCTTCTCATTGTGAACAATGTCCCCCTCATCGTGAACAGCATCCCCTTCTCATTGTGAAAAGTGTCCCCTTCTCATTGTGAACAGTGTCCCCTTCTCATTGTGAACAGTGTTCTCCCATCATTGTGAACAGTATCCCCTTCGCATTGTGAACATTGTCCCCCTCATTGTGAACAGCATCCCCTTCTCATTGTGAACAGTGTTCCCCCTCATTGTGAACAGTGTCAACTCAATTGTGAATAGTTTCCCCATATCATTTTAAACAGTGTCCCTTCTCATTGTGAACAGCATCCCTTTCTCACTGTGAACAGTTTCCCCCCTCACTGGGAACAGTGTCCCCTGCTCATCGGTAACAGCGTCCCCATCATTGTAAAACAGTTCCCCCATTATGTGAACAGCGTCAACCTAATTGTGAACAGTATTCCCATATCATTTGAAACAGTGTCCCCTTCTCATTGTGAACAGCATCCCCTTCTCATTGTGAACAGTGTCCCCTCTCATTGTGAACAGCATCCCCATCTCATTGTGAACAGTGTCCCCCCTCATTGTGAAAGGTGTTCCCCCTCATTGTGAACAGTGTCCCCTTCTCATTGTGAACAGTGTCTCCCTCTCAATGTGAACAGCATCCCCTTCTCAATGTGATCAACATCCCCTTCTCATTGTGATCAGCATCCGCTTCTCATTGTGAACAGTGTCCCCCCCATTGTGAAAAGTGTCCCTTCTCATTGTGAATAGCATCCCCTTCTCATTGTGAACAATGTCCCCCTCATCGTGCACAGCATCCCCTTCTCATTGTGAAAAGTGTCCCCTTCTCTTTGTGAACAGTGTCCCCTTCTCATTGTGAGCAGTGTTCCCCCCTCATTGTGAACAGTATCCCCTTCTCATTGTGAACATTGTCCCCCTCATTGTGAACAGCATCCCCTTCTCATTGTGAACAGTGTCCCCCCTCATTGTGAACAGTGTCAACTCAATTGTGAATAGTTTCCCCATATCATTTTAAACAGTGCCCCTTCTCATTGTGAACAGCATCCCCTTCTCACTGTGAACAGTTTCCCCCCTCACTGGGAACAGTGTCCCCTGCTCATCGGTAACAGCGTCCCCATCATTGTAAAACAGTTCCCCCATTATGTGAACAGCGTCAACCTAATTGTGAACAGTATCCCCAAATCATTTGAAACAGTGTCCCCTTCTCATTGTGAACAGTGACCCCCTCGTTGTGAACAGCATCCCCTTCTCATTATGAACAGTGTCCCCCCTCATTATGAACAGCATCCCCTTCTCACTGTGAACAGTGTCCCCTTCATTGTGAACAGTATCCCTCTCATTGAGAACAGTGTCCACATCTCATTGAGAACAGTGTCCCCCCTCATTGTGAACAGCATTCCCTTCTCATTGTGAACAGTGTCCCCCCTCATTGTGAAAGGTGTTCCCCCTCATTGTGAACAGTGTCCCCTTCTCATTGTGAACAGTGTCTCCCTCTCACTGTGAACAGCATCCCCTTCTCAATGTGAACAACATCCCCTTCTTATTGTGATCAGCATCCCCTTCTCATTGTGATCAGCATCCCCTTCTCATTGTGAACAGTGTCCCCCCTCATTGTGAACAGTGTCCCCCCTCATTATGAACAGCATCCCCTTCTCATTGTGAACAGTGTCCCCTTCACTGTGAACTGTGTCGCCCGTCATTGTGAACAGTATCCCTCTCATTGAGAACAGTGTCCCCATCTCATTGAGAGCAGTGTCCCCCCTCATTGTGAACAGCATTCCCTTCTCATTGTGAACAGTGTCCCCCCTCATTGTGAAAGGTGTTCCCCCTCATTGTGAACAGTGTCCCCTTCTCATTGTGAACAGTGTCTCCCTCTCACTGTGAACAGCATCCCCTTCTCAATGTGAACAACATCCCCTTCTCATTGTGATCAGCATCCGCTTCTCATTGTGAACAGTGTCCCCCTCATCGTGAACAGCATCCCCTTCTCATTGTGAAAAGTGTCCCCTTCTCATTGTGAATAGCATCCCCTTCTCATTGTGAACAATGTCCCCCTCATCGTGAACAGCATCCCCTTCTCATTGTGAACAGTGTCCCCTTCTCATTGTGAACAGCATCCCCTTCTCAATGTGAACAGTGTCCCCTTCTTATTGTGATCAGCATCCCCTTCTCATTGTGAACAGCATCCCCTTCTCATTGTGAACAGTGTCCCCCCCAATTGTTAAAAGTGTCCCTTCTCATTGTGAATAGCATCCCGTTCTCATTGTGAACAATGTCCCCCTCATCGTGAACAGCATCCCCTTCTCATTGTGAAAAGTGTCCCCTTCTCATTGTGAACAGTGTCCCCTTCTCATTGTGAACAGTGTTCCCCCCTCATTGTGAACAGTATCCCCTTCTCATTGTGAACAGTGTCCCCCCTCATTGTGAACAGTGTCAACTCAATTGTGAATAGTTTCCCCATATCATTTTAAACAGTGTCCCTTCTCATTGTGAACAGCATCCCCTTCTCACTGTGAACAGTTTCCCCCCTCACTGGGAACAGTGTCCCCTGCTCATCTGTAACAGCGTCCCCATCATTGTAAAACAGTTCCCCCATTATGTGAACAGCGTCAACCTAATTGTGAGCAGTATCCCCTTCTCATTGTGAACATTGTCCCCCTCATTGTGAACAGCATCCCCTTCTCATTGTGAACAGTGTCCCCCCTCATTGTAAATAGTGTCAACTCAATTGTGAATAGTTTCCCCATATCATTTTAAACAGTGTCCCTTCTCATTGTGAACAGCATCCCCTTCTCACTGTGAACAGTTTCCCCCCTCACTGGGAACAGTGTCCCCTGCTCATCGGTAACAGCGTCCCCATCATTGTAAAACAGTTCCCCCATTATGTGAACAGCGTCAACCTAATTGTGAACAGTATCCCCATATCATTTGAAACAGTGTCCCCATCTCATTGTGAACAGTGACCCCCTCGTTGTGAACAGCATCCCCTTCTCATTGTGAACAGTGTCCCCCTCATTATGAACAGCATCCCCTTCTCATTGTGAACAGTGTCCCCCCTCATTGTGACCTGTGTCCCCCGTCATTGTGAACAGTATCCCTCTCATTGAGAACAGTGTCCCCATCTCATTGAGAACAGTGTCCCCCCTCATTGTGAACAGCATTCCCTTCTCATTGTGAACAGTGTCCCCCCTCATTGTGAAAGGTGTTCCCCCTCATTGTGAACATTGTCCCCTTCTCATTGTGAACAGTGTCTCCCTCACACTGTGAACAGCATCCCCTTCTCAATGTGAACAACATCCCCTTCTCATTGTGATCAGCATCCCCTTCTCATTGTGAACAGCATCCCCTTCTCATTGTGAACAGTGTCCCCCTCATCGTGAACAGCATCCCCTTCTCATTGTGAAAAGTGTCCCCTTCTCATTGTGAACAGTGTCCCCTTCTCATTGTGAACAGTGTTCCCCCCTCGTTGTGAACAGTATCCCCTTCTCATTGTGAACATTGTCCCCCTCATTGTGAACAGCATCCCCTTCTCATTGTGAACAGTGTCCCCCCTCATTGTGAACAGTGTCAACTCAATTGTGAATAGTTTCCCCATATCATTTTAAACAGTGTCCCCCTCATTGTGAACAGCATCCCCTTCTCATTGTGAACAGTATCCCCCTTCACTGGGAACAGTGTCCCCTGCCTATCGTGAACAGCGTCCGCATCATTGTAAAACAGTTCCCGCATTATGTGAACAGCGTCAACCTAATTGTGAACAGTATCCCCATATCATTTGAAACAGTGTCTCCTTCTCATTGTGAACAGCATCCCCTTCTCATTGTGAACAGCATCCCCATCTCATTGTGAACAGCATCCCCATCTCATTGTGAACAGTACTCCCCCCTCATTGTGAAAGGTGTCCCCCCTCATTGTGAACAGTGTCCCCTTCTCATTGTGAACAGTGTCTCCCTCTCACTGTGAACCGCATCCCCTTCTCACTGTGGACAGCATCCCCTTCTCATTGTGAACAACATCCCCTTCTCATTGTGAACAGCATCTCCTTCTCAGTGTGAACAGTGTCTCCCTCTCACTGTGAACGGCATTCCCTTCTCATTGTGAACAGTGACCCCCTCATTGTGAACAGCATCCCCTTCTCATTGTGAAAAGTGTCCCCCCTCATTGTGAACAGCATCCCCTTCTCATTGTGAACAGTTTCTGCCCTCATTGTGAAAAGTGTCCCCTTCTCATTGTGAGCAGTGCCCCCCCTCATTTTGAACAGTATTCCCCACTCAGTGTGCACAGTATCCCCTTCTCATTGAGAACAGTGTCCCCCCTCATTGTGAATAGTGTCACCCTCATTGTGAACAGCATCCCCTTCGCATTGTGAACAGTGTCCCGCCTCATTGTGAACAGCATCCCCATCTCATTGTGAACAGTGTCCCCCCTCATTGTGAAAGGTGTCCCCCCTCATTGTGAACAGTGTTCCCTTCTCATTGTGAACAGTGTCTCCCTCTCACTGTGAACAGCATCCCCTTCTCAATGTGAACAACATCCCCTTTTCATTGTGAACAGCATCTCCTTCTCATTGTGAACAGTGTCTCCCCTTATTGTGAACCGCATCCCCTTCTCATTGTGAACAGCATCTCCTTCTCATTGTGAACAGTGTCCCCCCTCATTGTGAACAGCATCCCCTTCTCATTGTGAACAGTGTCTGCCCTCATTGTGAACAGCATCCCCTTCTCATTGTGAACAGTGTCTGCCCTCATTGTGAAAAGTGTCCCCTTCTCATTGTGAGCAGTGTCCCCCCTCATTGTGAACAGTACTCCCCCCTCAGTGTGAACAGTATCCCCTTCTCATTGATAACAGTGTCGCCCCTCATTGTGAGCAGTGTCCCCCCTCATTGTGAACAGTACTCCCCACTCAGTGTGAACAGTATCCCCTTCTCATTGATAACAGTGTCCCCCCTCATTGTGAACAGTGTCCCCCTCATTGTGAACAGCATTCCCTTCGCATTGTGAACAGTGTCCCGCCTCATTGTGAACAGTGTCCCCCCTCATTGTGAACAGCATCCCCTTCTCATTGTGAACAGCATCCCCTTCTCATTGTGAACAGTGTCCCCTTCACTGTGAACTGTGTCCCCCGTCATTGTGAACAGTGTCCGTTTCATTGTGAACAGTGTCCCCCTCTTTGTGAACAGCATCCCCTTCTCATTGAGAACTGTGTCCCCTCTCATTGTGAACAGCATCCCCATCTCACTGAGAACAGTGTCCCCCCTCATTGTGAACAGCATCCCCTTCTCATTGTGAACAGCGTCCCCTTCTCATTGTGAACAGTGTCCCCCTTCATTGAGAAAAGTGTCCCCCCTCATTGTTAACAGCATCCCCATCTCATTGAGAGCAGTGTCCCCTCTCATTGTGAACAGTGACCCCCTCATTGTGAACAGCAGCCCCATCTCATTGTGAACAGTGTCCCCCCTCACTGTGAACAGCGTCCCCTCCTCATCGTGAACAGCGTCCCCATCATGGTAAACAGTGCCCCCATTATGTGAACAGCGTCAACCTAATTGTGAACAGTATCTCCATATCATTTGAAACAGTGTCCCCTTCTCATTGTGAACAGCATCCCCATCTCATTGAGAACAGTGTCCCTCTCATTATGAACAGTGTCCCTTTCACTGTGAACAGTGTCCCCCTCATTGTGAACAGTGTCCCTCTCACTGTGAACAGTGTCCCCCTCATTGTGAACAGTGTCCCCTTCTCATTGTGAACAGCATCCCCATCTCATTGAGAACAGTGTCCCTCTCATTATGAACAGTGTCCCTTTCACTGTGAACAGTGTCCCCCTCATTGTGAACAGTGTGCCTCTCATTGTGAACAGTGTCCCCCTCATTGTGAACAGTGTCAACCTAATTGTGAACTGTATCCCCATCTCTTCTTCTATCTTCTTTTCTCTCCATCTTCAGTCCGCTTCCCCCTCTCTCCCTATTTATTCCAGAACCCTCTCCCCATCCCCCTCGCTGATGAAGGGTCTAGGCCCAAAATGTCAGCTTTTGTGCTCCTGAGATGCTGCTTGGCCTGCTTTGTTCATCCAGCTCCACACTTTGTTATCTTTACCAGGATGTTGCCTGGTCTGGAGCCAAAGTCTTATGAGGAAAGGCTGAGGGAATTGGGTCTGTTTTCATTGGAGAGAAGAAGGCTAAGAGGGGATTTAATAGAGAACACAAGAAGATCAGAGGATTAGATAGGGTGGACAGTGAGAGTCTTTTTCCTAGGATGATGACGTCGGCTTGTATGAAGGGCATAGCTGCAAATTGAGGGGTGAAAGATTTAAGACAGATGCAGAGAGCGGCGGGAGCTGGGTGGAAGTGAGGTCAGCGCAGAGAAGCTGTTGGTAAGGTCAGTGAGTGCTATTTCAGTAGGTGTGAGGCGAGTAACAAATTAAAAATATCATATATGAATACACGAAACATAAGAAAAAAGGTGGATGAGCTTGAGGCTCAGTTGGAAATTGGCAGGTATGATGTTGTGGGAATAACTGAAACGTTGCTTCAAGTGGACAGGGCCTAGGAAATGAATATCCAAGGCTATACGTGCTATCGAAAGGGCAGACTGATGGGCAGAGGGAGTGGGGTAGCCCTGTTGGTGAGGAATGATATTCAGTCCCTTGCGAGGGGGGACATAGAGTCAGGAGATGTAGAGTCAGTATGGATAGAGCTGAGAAATTCTAAGGGTAGAAAGACCCTAATGGGAGTTATCTACAGGCCCCCAAACAGTAGTCAGGAGGTAGGGTGTAAGTTGAATCAGGAGTTGAAATTGGCCTGTCACAAAGGTATCACTACAGTTGTTATGGGAGATTTCAACATGCGGGTAGACTGGGAGAATCATGATGGTACTGGACCCCAAGAAAGGGAGTTTGTGGAGTGCCTCCGAGATGGATTCTTAGAACAGATTGTACTGGAGTCTACCAGGGAGGAGGCGGTTCTGGATCTGGTGTTGTGCAATGAACCAGATTTGAACAGGGACCTCAAAGTAAATGAGCCATTAGGAGGTAGTGACCATAATATGATAAGTTTTAATCTGCAGTTTGAGAGAGAGAAGGGACAATCGGAAGTGTCAGTATTGCAGTTGAACAAAGGGAACTATGGAGCTATGAGGGAGGAGCTGGCCAAAGTTCAATGGTACAATACCCTCGCAGGGATGGCAGTGGAACAGCAATGGCAGGTATTTCTGGATATAATGCAGAAGGTGCAGGATCAGTTCATTCCAAAGAGGAAGAAAGATCCTAAGGGGAGGCAGGGGCAGCCGTGGCTGTCGAGGGAAGTTAAGGACTGTATAAAGATAAAAGAGAAGAAATATAATATAGCAAAGATGAGCAAGAAGCCAAAGGGCTGGGAAGCTTTTAAAGAGCAACAGAAGATAACTAAAAAGGCAATACATGGATTAAAAATGAGGTACGAAGGCAAACTGGCCAAAAATATAAAGGAGGATGATAAAAGATTTTTTAGGTATGTGAAAAGAAAAAAAATGGTTAAGATTAAAATTGGACCCTTGAAGACAGAAACGGGTGAATTTATTATGGGAAACAAGGCAATGGCAGAAGAATTGAAAAGGTTCTTTGGATCTGTCTTCACGAGGGAAGTCACAAGCATTTTCCCAGATGCAGTAGTGGCTGAAGGACCTAGGGTAATGGATGAACTGAAGGGAATTTATATTAGGCAGGAAATGGTGTTGGATAGATTGTTAGGCCTGAAGGCTGATAAGTCCCCGGGACCTGATGCTCTGCATCCCAGGGTGCTCAAGGAGGTGGCTCTAAACATCGTGGATGCATTGGTAATCATTTTCCGATGTTCTATAGATTCTGGATCAGTTCCTATGGATTAGAGGGTGGCTAATGCTGTCCCATTTTTCAAGAAAGGAGGGAGAAAGAAAACAGGGAATTATAGACCAGTTAGCCTGACATTAGTGGTAGGAAAGATGCTGGAGTCAATTATAAGAGATGAAATTACGACTCATTTGGATAGCAGTAACAGGATAGGTCAGAGTCAGCATGGATTTACGAAGGGGAAATTGTGCTTGACTAATCTTCTGGAATTTTTTGAGGATGTAACTATGAAGATGGACGAGGTAGAGCCAGTGGATGTAGTGTACCTGGACTTTCAGAAAGCCTTTGATAAAGTCCCAGATAGGAGATTGGTGAGCAAAATTAGGGCACATGGTATTGGGGACAAAATACTGCGTTGGATTAAAAATTGGCTGGCTGACAGGAAGCAAACAGTAGTGATAAACAGGTCCGTTTCGGAATGGCAGGCGGTGACCAGTGGGGTGCCAGAAGGTTCAGTGCTGGGACCACAGCAATGATATTGATGAAGTCAGGAAATATATCAAAGAAAAAGAGACAGCCTATAAAGTGGCCAAGAGCACTGGGAAATCAGAAGATTGGGAAGGCTATAAAAACAGACAGAAGATAACAAAGAGAGAAATTAGGAAGGAGAGCATCAAATATGAAGGTAGGCAAGCTAGTAATATTAGAAATGATAGTAAAAGTTTCTTTTAATACATAAGAAACAAACGAGAGGCAAAAGTAGACATTGGGCTGCTCCAAATTGATGCTGGAAGGCTAGTGATGGGAGATAAGGAAATAGCTGAAGAACTAATAAGTACTTTGTGTCAGTCTTCCCAGTAGAAGACATGAGTAGTATGCCAACAATTAAGGAGAGTCAGGGGGCAGAGTTGAGTTTGGTTGGCATTACAAAAGAGAAAGTGCTAGAAAAGCTAAAAGGTCTAAGAATTGATAAATCTCCTGGCCCCGATGGGCTACATCCTAGAGTTCCGAGGGAGGTGGCTGAGGAAATAGTGGAAGGTTTGGTTGTGATCTTTCAAAAGTCGCTGGAGTTAGGGAATGTCCAAGATGATTGGAAAATTGCTGTTGTAACCCCTTATTTAAGAAAGGATCAAGACAAAAGATGGAAAACTATAGGCCGATTAGCCTTACCTCGGTAATTGGTAAAATTCTAGAATCCATCATCAAGGATGAGATTTCTAAATTCCTGGAAGCGTAGAGTCAGATTAGAACAAGTCGGCATGGATTTAGTAAGGGGAGGCTGTGCCTGGAAAAACTGTTAGAATTCTTTAGAATATAGAACATTACAGCACAGTACAGGCCCTTCGACCCTCGATGTTGTGCTGACCTGTCAGACCGATCTGAAGCCCATCTAACCTACCTTTGAAGAGGTAATATATTAGACCAGGGAAACCCAGTAGATGTTATCTATCTAGAGTTTCAAAAGGCCTTTGATAAGGTGCCTCATGGGAGGCTGCTGAGCAATGTGAGGGCCCATGGTGTTCGAGGTGAGCTACTGGTTTGGATTGAGGATTGGTTGTCTGACAGAAGGCAGAGAGTTGGTATAAAAGGCTCTTTTTCAGAATGACAACCAGTGACGAGTGGTGTCCTGCAGGGTTCAGTGTTGGGGCCGCAGCTGTTCACTTTATATATTAATGATCTGGATGAAGGGACTGGGGGCATTCTGGCAAAGTTTGCCGATTATATGAAGCTAGGTAGACAGGCAGGTAGTACTGAGGAGTTGTGAGGCTGCAGAAAGATTTAGACAGTTTAGGACAGTGGTCCAGGAAATGGCTGATGAAATTCAATATGGGTAAATGTGAGGTTTTGCACTTTGGAAAAAGAATACAGGCATGGACTATTTTCTAAATGGTGAGAAAATTCGTAAAGCAAAAGTGCAAAGAGATCTGGGAGTGTTGGTCCAGGATTCTGTCAAGGTTAACTTGCAGGCAGAGTCCGTGATTAAGAAAGTGAATGCAATAGAACATTACAGCACAGTACAGGCCCTTCGGCCCTCGATGTTGTGCCAACCTGTCATACCAATCTTAGCCCCATCTAACCTACACTATTCCATGTACGCCCATATGCTTATCCAATGACGACTTAAATGTACCTAAAGTTGGCGAACCTACTACCGTTGCAGGCAAAAATGTTGTCGTTTATCTCAAGAGGGTTGGAATATAAAAACAGTGATGTGCTTCTGAGACTTTATAAAGCTCTAGTTAGGCCCCATTTAGAATACTGTGTCCAATTTTGGGCCCCACACCTCAGGAAGTTCATACTAGCCCTGGAGCGTGTCCAGCGGAGATTCGCACGGATGATCCCTGGAATGGTAGGTTTAACGTATGATGAACGGCTAAGGATCCTGGGATTGTACTCATTAGAGTTTAGAAGGTTGAGGAGAGATCTCATAGAAACTTACAAGATAATGTATGGCTTGGAAAGGGTGGACGCTGGGAAGTTGTTTCTGTTAGACGGGGAGACTAGGACCCGTGGGCACAGCCTTAGAATTAGAGGGGGTAAATTTTAAACTGAAATGAGGAGACATTTCTTCAGCCAGAGAGTGGTGGGCCGGTGGAATTCATTGCCATGGAGCGCAGTAGTGGCCGGGATGTTAAATGTCTTCAAAGCAGAGATTGATAGATTCTTGATCTCACAACGAATTAAGGACTACGGGGAGCATGCAGGGAAGTGGAGTTGAAATGCCCATCAGTCATGATTAAATGGCAGAATGGACTCGATGGGCTGAATGGCCTTACTTACACTCCTACGTCTTATGGTCTTATAGTCTTAAGACATTAAAAGCAATATTAGCAAATTTGCTGATGACACAAAGCTGGGTGGCAGTGTGAAATGTGAGGAACTTGTTATGAGAATACAGGGTGACTTGGACAGGCTAGGTGAGTGGACGGATGCATGGCACATGCAGTTTAATGTGGATAAATGTGTGGTTATCCACCTTGGTGGAAAGAACAGGAAGGCAGATTACTATCTAAATGGAGTCAAGTTAGGTAAAGGAGAAGCACAACGAGATCTAGGTGTTCTTGTACATCAGTCAATGAAAGCAAGCATGCAAGTACAGCAGGTAGTGAAGAAAGCTAATAGCATGCTGGCCTTCATAACAAGAGGAATTGAGTATAGGAGCAAAGAGGTCCTTCTGCAGCTGTACGGGGCCCTGGTGAGACCGCACCTGGAGTATTGTGGGCAGTTTTGGTCTCCAGATTTGAGGAAGGACAGTCTTGCTATTGAGGGAGTGCAGCGTAGGTTCACGAGGTCAATTCCCAGAATGGCGGGACTATCATATGTTGAAAGATTGGTGTGACTGGGCTTGTATACACTTGCGTTTAGAAGGATGAGAGGGGATCTGATTGAGACGTATAAGATTATTAAGGGATTGGACACTGTGGAGGCAGGAAGCATGTTTCCGCTGATGGGTGAGTCCAGAACCAGAGGACACAGTTTAAAAATAAGGGGTAGGCCATTTAGAACAGAGTTGAGGAAAAACTTCTTCACCCAGAGGGTGGTGGATATATGGAATGCTCTGCCCCAGAAGGCAGTGGAGGCAAAGTCTCTGGATACTTTCAAGAAAGAGATGGATAGAGTTCTTAAAGATAGTGGAATCAAGGGCTATGGGGATAAGGCAGTAACAGGACACTGATTGTGGATGATCAGCCATGATCATAATGAATGGTGGTGCTGGCTCGAAGGGCTGAATGGCCTACTCCTGCATCTATTGCCTATTGCCTATTGTCAGAGGCAGGTTCTTTACTCAGAGAGTGCTAAGGGCGTGGAATGCCCTGCCTGCCAATGTAGTGAACACAGCCACATGAGGGGCATTTAAACAGTCCTTGGATAAGCATATGGATGATGACGGGATAGTGTAGGGAGATGGGCTTAGATTAGTTCACAGGTCGGCACAACATCGAGGGCCGAAGGGCCTGTTCTGCGCTGTATTGTTCAATGTTCTATGAACAGTGTCCCCCACATTGTGAACAGTGCTCCCCCTCACTGTGAACAGTGCCCCCTAATTGTGAACACTATCCTCTTCTCATTGTGAACAATATACACCCTCATTGTGAACAGTGCCCCCCTCATTGTGAACAATGTACACCCTCATTGTGATCAGTGCCCCCCTCATTGTGAACAATGTACACCCTCATTGTGATCAGTGCTCCCCCACATTGTGAATAGTGTCCCCGACATTGTGAACAGTGCCCCCCTCATTGTGAACAGTGTCCCCATCATTGTGAACAGTGTCTCCTTACTGTATCGGGTGTCCCCCTCATTGTGAATAGGCCCCCACTCATTATGAACAGTGCCCCCAAGTTGTGAATAGTTCCCACCATTGTAAAGAATGCCCCCACTTGTAAAAAGTGCCATCTTCTCATTGTGAACATTGCCCCCATTGTTGTGAACAAGCTAATTGTGAACAGTATCCCCAACTCATTGTGAAGAGTGCCCCCTTCATTGTGAAAAGTGCCGCCCCTCATTGGGAACACTGTCCCCCTCAATGTGAACACTGTCCCCCTCATTGTGAACAATGTCCCTCGCATAGTGAACAGTGCCCCCCATTGTGAACAGTGCCCCCTAATTATGAGCAATGCCCCCTTCATTGTGAACAATGTCCCCCTCATTGTGAACAGTGTCCCTCTCATAGTGAACAGTATCCCCATTGTGAACAATGCTACCCTCATCGTGAACAATGTCCCCCTCATTGTGAACAGAGCCCCCCTATTGTGAACAGTGCCCCCCTCATTGTGAGCAGTGTCCCCGTCTCATTGTGAACTGTGCTGCCCTCATTGTGAAAAATGTTCCCCTAATTGTGAACAATGTCCCCCTAATTGTGAACAGTGCCATCCCTCATTGAGAATAGTGCCCCCACAATGGAAAACATTGGCCCCTCATTGTGGACAATGTCCCTTCATTCCGAAGTTAGCTGTATCAGTGGGAAAGGCACATCAACCTTTCAGTTGAGCCTGGAGTGCCTCCTCTGTAACATATCAGTTGAAATAATTGGACCTCGAAAACATGGTGTACTTTCGTTATTTTATAAAACCCGAACAAATTGAATTAGGAAATACATTCTGGATGGTATTAAGCTTCTTGAGTGTTGTTGGAGCTGTCCCCATCCAGGCAACTGGGGAGTGTTCCATCACACTCCTGGGTGTGCCTTGTAAATGGTAGACAGGCTTTTGGAAGGCAGGAAGGGACTTGCCCAGTGTTGGATTTCTAGTTCAGTCTTCTCATTGCAATATTGTTTCCACAGGTTAGTTTTGCATTTCACTTAATTTCCATTCTCGACATTTTAAATTCAACTCTTCCCTACTGTTGATATTCTGGACAAGAGACAGTTTGTGGTCAACATTATCAAATCATTTTCTAATTCTAAACCAACAGTCATAATCACATTTCACCCTGCTCTGGTCCAGTTCAGCTTTGACTCTCATTCTTGATTCTGAGTCAGAAGATCATTCACCTCAAGCCAAGTGCTGAGAGAAAACATTCTGACTTTAAGTCGATATCTTTAAAAACTGGTCACAGACAAGCTGTTAAAATGGCTGCTGGACAAGAATGTGAATTTTGAAATATGATCTCCGTTCAGTATCTTGTTTAAATCTCACATTGAGACTGATAACAGAAATTTGCAGCTATCTGGGGAATGAGACTATTAGACATAGGAGCTGAAGTCAGCAGCTCAGCCCATTGAATCTGTTCCACCATTCGATCACAGGCCACAAAACACCAGGTCATTGTCTGAAACAGTAAGAATTGCTGAGGCTGGAGTCAGAGATAACACAATGTGGAGCCAGAGGAACACAGCAGGCCAGGCAGCATCAGAGAAGCAGGAAAGCTGATGTTTCGGGTTGGGACCCATCTTCAGAAATTGGGGAGGGGGAAGGAGCTCCGAAATAAAGAGAGAGAAGAGGGGTGCAGTTGGGGAAGGTAGGCTGGTTGGTGATAGGTGAGTGCAGGTGGGGGTGGCGGGGATTGGTTAGTGAGGTTGGAGGAGTGGATAGGTAGGAGAGAAAATGGACAGGTTGTGTCAGGTCAAGGAGGAGGGTTTGAGAGGGAGGGTTAGTCATGGGATGAGGCCGGGGGGTGGGGAGATTTATAAATAAGTAACGTCCATATTGAGACCATTGGATTGTAGGATCCCAACGTGGAATATGAGGTGCTGCTCCTCCAGTTTCTGGGTGGCATTGTTGAGGCCCAGGATGGACATGTTGCCCAGGGAGTGGGAGTGGGAGTTGAAGTGGTTTGCAACTGAAAGGTGTTGTTGTTTGTTGTGAACAGAGCGCAGATGTTCTAAAAAGCAGTCTCCAAGCCTCCGCTTGGTCTCCCCAATGTAGAGGAGGCCACATTGGGAGCAGCGGATGCAGTAGACCACATCAGCCGATGCGCAGGTGAACCTCTGTCTGATGTGGAAAGTTTTTTCAGCCTTGGATGGAGCATTGGTGGAGACAGGAAACAGAGTTAACATTTCAGATCCAGAGCCCTTCCTTGGAGCTGTTAACTTGCTACGATGTTAAGATGGTTTACTGACCCACAGTAAAATGTGTAAATCTTACATATAATAATTCATGACAAAGGGTGGAAAATTAACAGAACATCACCCTCTGATTTGGACGACCCTTTGTACTTGTGAAAAAATCACACAATGAGATCGTCATGCTGTCTTGCTCTGCACAAAGGGAGAGCCAGTGGCTGTTTGCTGGCTGACTGTCCAAATAATTGACAGGATAGCTTCATTAGCAGCAGGCCCTTGTTATCAGCAGGCACTAAAAGAGTGAAACACACCCCTAACATGCTCAAACTTGAAATGCACCTGAGAATCAACCTTCTAGATATTTGGCTACAAGAGTCTTCATAGCCTTCCTGGGAATCCTGTATTTTCTAAGACACCAACTTCACCTTTAAAGCACACAATCGTCTGAAGACTATGATAATCTTGGATGATAATCCATTATCCAAGTCTCAGCTTTATGTGGGTGTGTGAAAGTGAATGGGTAAGATAGCGTGCTTAATTCACGATAAGTGTGTAAATGATAAATAGCTTTAAAAGAAAACTCATAATAGCCTGCTTGTCTTTAGACTCTCCCATACAGGGAAATAATCTTTCCACATCTATAATAAAGAGCAATGATGCCAGAAGTTTGAAACAAATAAAAACAGAAATTGCTGGAGAAATTCGGCAGGTCTGTTAACATTTGAGGAGAGAGAATGGTGTTCCATTGGAAGCAATGCTCTTGAGTTTAACAAGGCCATACACATGTCACTATCAGCATATAGTGCAATTATTGAGTGCAGCTCAGGAACACATCCAGCCCAACAGGCAAAATCTGATCCAACCTTCTCCCAGAAGCTTGGGCTGATTATTGAGGTTGATCCACCAAGTGCGATACTATGGGCCTGTCACATGGTACACTTTACATGAAACGTTAAACCGAGGTCCATTCACGTTCTCAAGTAGAAATAAAAGAATATATTGCACTTTTTAAATGTTACCCAGTGACCTAGAGCGCTCAAGCAACATCAGATTGTGCGATTATAATTGCTATGGGGTTTGTGGGATCTTGCTGCGTCGATGTTACTTAAATTCCTACATTTCGCTGGTAACTTCACTTTTGAGAATGTATTGTCCTGAGAATATGAACATTGAAATTGGAGACAAGAGACTGTCGTATGTCACTTCTAATCGTAGAATCATAGTACAGAAGAGGCTTTTGGCCTACTGAGTCTGTACCGCCAAAGTTACATAAAACCCACGCAAACTTCACTTTCCACCACGACACCCACCAGCCTTGAATGTTGTGATATTTCAAGTGCTCACCCAAACACCTTTTAAAGGTTGTGAGGTTTCCCACCTCACCTACCCTCCCAGGCACCAGATTCCAGACTCCCACCACACTGTCGGCAAGACTGCTTCTTTATATCGCCTCTAAACCTGCTTTTCACTTCAAACTTCTTTTTATTTATCCTTTGACTGAGGGGAATGATTGCCTTCTATTAACTGAACTTATAGACGTCAATCAGGTAACCCCTCAGCCTTCTCTGCTCTAAAGAAAATAGTCCGAGCTTATCCAATCTTTCTTCATCACTGAAACACTTCATCACAGGCAACATCCTGGTGAATATCCTCTGCACCCCCTCCAGTACAGTCACATCCTTCCTAGAGTGTGGAGACCAGAAGTGCACACAGTACTACAGCTGTGACCTGGCCAAAGTCCTGTACAGCTCCAGCATAACCTCCCTGTCCTTGTAAAGTATGCCTCAACCAATAAAGGCAAGTGTCCCATCTGCCTTCATAACATCTTCGGTCCGCCTCCCCCTCTCTCCCTATTTATTCCAGTTCCCTCTCCCCAACCCCCTCTCTGATGAAGGGTCTAGGCCCGAAACGTCAGCTTTTGTGCTCCTGAGATGCTGCTTGGCCTGCTGTGTTCATCCAGCCTCACATTTTATTATCCTGCCTTCATAACAATCCTATTTACCTGCCCTGCCTCCTTCAGGGGTCTGTGGCCAAGCTACCCAAGACCCCTCTGTTCCTCTGAACTTCCCAGTGTCCTGCCATTCATTGAGTCCTCCCTTGTTTCTTCTTCCAAAGTACATCGCCTCACATTTATCAGGGTTAAATTCCAGCTGCCACTGCTCTAGCCACCTGACCATCCCGGTTCTATCTTCCTGTACCCTAAGCTCTTCCTCACTCTGAACCACCCGCCAATGTTTGTGTCCCCTGCAAACTTACTTATCACTGCTTCCACACACTCTGGCTACATTGTGTATATACAGCACAAACAACGCAGCACTGATCCCCACAGCACACCACTGCACTCCAGTCATACAAACAGCCTTCTACCACCACATGCTATCTCCTATCACTAAGGCAATTTCGGGTCCATCTTGCCAAGTTACCCTGGACTCCATGCGCATTTACCTTCATGGTCAGCTTCCCGTGTGGGACCTTGTCAAATGCTTTGCTAATATACACTTAAACTACATCTACTGCCCTTCCCTCATCTATGTACTTGGTCAGCTCTTGAAAAGTACAGCCAGATTTGTTAGACTTAACCTTACTCTGACAAAGCCATGCAGACTATCCCTGATTCCAGAGACTAACAATCCTCTGAGAAGAAATTACTCCTTGTCTGAATCTTAATTAGAAGACCCCTTATTTTGTAACTGTAAATCCTAGTCCTGAACCTGCCCCTCACCATCTAAGTTCCTAGTGGTCTGGCATCAGCTATCTGCGGAGAGAAAGCAGCATTAATATTTCGGGTCCAGTGACTCACCATCAGATCAATTCTGAAGAAAGGTCAATGGACTTGAAATGTTAACTTGTTTTCTCTCTTCAGACGTGCTGCCAGACCAATTGCATTTCTCCATTTGTTTCAGCATTTTAACCCTCTGTAGTTCTTTGTTTAGTCATCCTTTAGTGATTTTAATATGCTCTAATAACATCATTCCACATTTTTCGAAACTCCAATGGAAAAGGGCTCAGCTTGTACAACCTTTCCTCAAGAAATAAACCCCCCCACCACAGAAATCATCTGAGCAAAACTTTTAATGAATCGATTCCTAATGCACTTACATCGTTTCTTCAGTAAGGAGGCCAAAACTGGACTCCAGATATCATTTCACCACTGTCCACACAGTTGTAGTAAAAACTCATTACTTCCATAGTATATTCCCTTTGTGAGTAATAACAATATTGTATTTGTTTTCCTCATTATTTGATTCTACCTGTTTATGCAGCAGGAACCCCAGCTCTCTCTGTGTCTCAGAGTTCCACATTCTTGGCAGGAAGACTCTATCCTTCACACATTACCACTCTGCAGACCGAGGTTGAACTGATGTGGGGAGTTGATGATATCAACTCTGGTCTTGGAGACCAGTTGAGGTGGTTTGCTCGTACAAAATTGCTGTTTCAAAATATTCTTTCTGTCGTTGGCAGGATTAAAACAATCCTCTGTTCATTAAGGCCAATAACTTTTCAATCCACGACTAACACAGAGAGCGCAATCCATTTGCTTTTGTTAAGCAGGACTCCATGTAACCATATCCTTCACTCGCTGTTTGAAATATCACTCAGGTCACTGACAGACTCTCATCAGCTTTGTTCATCTCCTGCTCTCATACAATCATAGTTGTGATGTGCCTCACTTCATCGTGGACTGAGGAAGGAGGTCCTTTTGTCTATTGGATGGAAAAGATGCACATCTGGGTCTACCTTCGTGCGTTATCTGAACCCCTGATATTTGCAGCCATGCTATCTGTGCATCATTTGAAGGTGACTAATCTTCAAGCCACATCTTATCTCATTTAGCTCAAGCTGTTTCTAAGAAAGAAATTTGCTTTGCTTCATTGGTGGACTAGTCTTCTTGTCTGTAAGCCAGAAGGACCTGGGACTGGGGAAAAGAGACTGTCAAGTTACAAGAAAGAGCAAGAGTGGAGAAGTCCCAGAAGCAGTAGGATCAGGGCACAGAACTTTCTGGGACTCAGGAGTAGTGGTATGTGATTAAAAGAAGCCTGAGAATGGAGATATTTCAGAAGCTGACAGAATAACAGTGGTGCTATCTGTGACACAGGAGCAGTGACAGTTGGGTTGAAAGGATCAATGAGAGTAGAGAGGTCCCAGAAGTTGTGGGAAGGTGAGTAACCAGAAGTCCAAATTGGGACCAATAACAGAGGAGAAAAGAGAAATGACATCCTGCAAGCAGGCTTTAGTGACTTAGGTAGGAAATGGAAAAGCAGGGTTTCAGAAGTAGTAATCTCTGGCTTATTCCTGGTGCCACATAGCAGTGAGCATTGGGATAGATGGATACGGCAGGCGGATGTGTGGCTGAAGAGATGATGCAGGAGGGAAGGTTATAGATTGCTGAGGCAGAAGGACCAGCAATCGGAGAGCTGGGACCTGTATAACGTGATGTACAGATTATATCTGAATAGGGACGGGATCATCATCCTCACAAGGAGGTTTGCTAATGCTGGTGGGATGGATTTGAATGAGATTAACAGAGGGATGTGGTTCATCGGGAGGGAAGCTGAGATGGAATTAGAAATTAAAACATGAGAAAGTGAGAAACATGGGCTGTACAAGAATGAAGCAAGGCTAGAGGGAATATATTTAAGTGCAAAAAGCCTGAGTGATATGGCAGATGTACTGAGGGCTCAGACAGGGATGTGGGAGTATGATTTCACACGCTGGGACTAACACTTGGCTGAAAGACGAGCAGGATTGGCAGCCTGGCTTTCTGGCTTATAGGGTTTGGGGTGTATGTAGAGAAGTTGGGAATCACAATATTGATCAAGAAGTCAATTCTAACTGAAGAGGAGTGACATCCTGCAAAAATCATCAAATGAGGCCATTTGGGTAGAAATGAAAAGCACAAAAGTGGTAATCATTTGGTTGGGTGTATACTAGAGGACGCAAACAGTCAGTGAGAGATAGAAGATCAAATGTACAATCAGCTTTCTGAGCTACATAAGAATAATAAGACAATAATAATTTCAATGTGCAAATATGAAACTTCTTAAATTGCAACAAGGAAAGTGTTCTTAACCAGTACCTAGAAAATTCAACAAGGGATGGTTTCAGCAATTGGATCTAATATTCAAACTGAGCCAACAAGTTGAAGATGCATCAGTAAGGGTCCATTTCGGATAGTGATCATAATTATGTTAGATTTAGGAGAGTTATAAAAAAGGATGAGAATAAAGCTGAGAATAAAAGTTCCAAATTGCAGGAAGACCAATTTTACTCAGATAAGATACGATTTAGCCCAAGTGGATTGGGAGCAGCAACTTGCAATAAATGGTGTCAGAGCAGTGGGATGTATTTGAGAAGGAAATAGCAAGAGTACAAAGCAGACACATTCCTGGAAAGAGATCATGGGAACTGCAGATGCTGGAGGATCCGAGATAACAAAGTCTGAAGCTGGATGAACACAGCAGGCCCAGCAGCATCTCAGGAGCACAAAAGCTGATGTTTCAGGCCTAGACCCTTCATCAGAGGGCAGGTGCTGAGGAAGGTGATGTGACTGTGGTACCTGATTTGCTTCAGGACATGGTCGAGCAGTTTCAAGGTTGAAGAGATTACAAGAGAGTTGCAGTGGGAGAGAGATTCCCTGAGGTTGGTCCGGAGGGAGGAGGGTAACTTCTTCAGGTTAGGCATCCCTGGAAGAGGCTTCGCAGTGAGGTTAAAATTGTGATCAGAGATAATGGGAACTGCAGATGCTGGAGAATCCAAGATAACGAAGTGTGGAGCTGGATGAACACAGCAGGCCCAGAAGCATCTCAGGAGCACAAAAGCTGACGTTTCTAGGCCCGAAACATCAGTTTTTGTGCTCCTGAGGTGCTGCTTGGCCTGCTGTGCTCATCCAGCTCCACACTTTGTTATCTTACATTCCTGGAAAGACAATGGATGGCTCCATCACGGGAAAACACTGAACATCAAAGAACAGAAAGGTTTTGAATTAAAACATTGAAGTTTATGGCAGATACTGAGAGATGAACACAGCAGAATCCCTCCTACCTATACACCTGCATTCCCCATGCAGATGGCCTAAAAGCCCTCCGCTTCTTCCTGTCCTGCAGGCCTGACCAGTCCCCCTCCACCAACACCCTCATCTGCCTAGCCAAACACGTCCTCACCCTCAACAACTTCTCCTTTAATTCCTCCCACTTCCTACAGACAAAGGGGGTGGCCATGGGTAACCGCATGGGCCCAAGATATAGAACATAGAACATTACAGCACAGTACAGGCCCTTCGGCCCTCGATGTTGTGCCGACCGGTCATACCAATCCCAAGCCCATCTAACCTACACTATTCCATGTATGTCTCCTGTATGAATCCCTCCTGTATGATGGCGGGGTGACCCCTGTGTTGTGGGTCAAGAGGAAACAATGTGTTTTATCAGCTGACACAAAGTGCTCCAATGGCACGGGCAGGGGAATCAGCTGCCGGCATAGTGCTATCACTTAGTGTACAGAGTAGGTAAGTCTGTCACTTTTGGCCTTTACCCCTTTGCTGGGCTGAGCCTGTCAGATTATAGCCTGATGTTGTCCCTGCTGCAGGCTGTCAGCACCGTTCCTGGGTACAGCTGAGAGCACGATGAGACTGAGAGCTGCAGCGCGCTGAACCACTGACCCTGGGTTGAAATTGAGTCCGAGGGAGACAGCTACAGCTCACCATGACACACGGTGAGGGGTCAGCTGTGTGCCTGGCCTCCCTATCTGTGACCAGCCAGCGCTGTCTCCTCTATAATACAGACACATGTTGTGAGAGACAGCTGGGAATAAGGAGTCTGTACAGAGCCTAACCAAACACTCAGGGTCTCCATTCCTACTGTGCAATAGTAAATGCAAATGAATGTGATGATTATAATGAATTGATTCAGCTAAAAAAATCTGGTGTATTGCGAAATTGTCTCATTGAAGTGTACCATGTTATTGAAAAGGTCAGGGGCCACAGGCCTCTGGAGTTTCGAAAGTCTGGAAAAGGTTCGTGAATCATAAAAATGTAAATTGAGAAATGTAGCACTCACAAATACACACACTGTCACATTCACATGCATGTACTCACACACACACTCATACACTTTCACAAATGTTCACACACAAGTGCACACTCACATTCACTCCCACTCACATACTCTTATACTCACACTTGCGTACAATCATACACTCACACACCCATTCATTTACACACACACTAACATTCACACTCATATACACATTCATACATACACGCATTCACTCACACAGGCATACACACGCACACACACACACACACACACACACACACGCAGACACAGGCACACTTTCTCATGCACACGCGCACATGTGCCCTCACGGATGCATTCATATTCATACAGACATATGCACACACTTTCATTCACAAATCAGACATACACACAAATACACAACTCACGCTCACATGCACAAACACATGTACACATACTTCCACAAGTAAGCAGCCCCTCACTTGAGAAAAGTCACACTCTCAAATACACACATGCTCACAAACATGAATGCTGTCACAAACGCACACATGCACTCACAAATGCACGCGTGTACACACAAACACAGCTCACACTTGCACAGACACTCATGCACTCACTCACTCACTCTCTCTCTCACACACACACACATTTACACATATTCACTGACATTTTGTCTCAGACACGCGTGCACAGTTGCTGTTTGAGCCCCTAGTTTTATTCTGTGAAACCTTTCAGTGTGCATCCATTTGGTTGTGCATTTGTTTCCCTCAAATTGATACTGGATGAAAATAGATGTTTTCTTTGGAAATGTTAGTTTATGCCCTTCTTGCTTGGCGCGCCTTGGTACGAGGGAGAGAGTGGTGTCTGCAGAACTAGAAAGGCTGCTGTACCCTGGAAACCTTAGATAATTTTACAAACCACAAGAGACTACGGCTTTCACAACACCTCGACTGCACAACATTTCTGTGATGGGCAAATCTTTTACTGACTTTATCTTGTTTGTGGATGTGGTGCCAGTCGAGCGGCTGCTTTGTTCTGGATGGTGTCAAGCTGCTTGAGTGTTGTTGGGGCTGCATTCATTCAGGCAAATGGAGAGTGTTCCATCACACTCCTGACTTGTGCCTTTGTTGATGGTTTGTAATCCCGGCTGTGGCTGTGCAGTGAGAACGTGGAGTGTCACCTCTGACAGTGTACAAATCTTGTTGGCTGAGGTGTTGGTGTAGTGACAATATCACCGGGCCAACAATCCAAACAGATTTAGTTAATGTTCTACCATTACTGATGGCGAAATTTTCTTTAAAAATAAAGCTTACCTGATGGTGCCCACGTAACCCCTGACAATTGTCATAAAAACTCAATTAGATTTCTAATGTCCGCTAGGGATATGATCTAGAATCATAGAATCCCTACAGTGTGGAAACAGGCCCTTCGGCCCAACAAGTCCACACCAACCTTCAGCGCATCCCCCCCCCCACCCCTGCTGCACCACCTCCGCCCCCCCCCCCCCCCCCCCCGACCCATTCCCCTATAAGCCACCTAATCTACACATCCCTGAACACTACGGGTAGTTTAGCATGGCCAATCCACCTAGCCTGCACATCTTTGGACTGTGGGAGGAAACCGGACCACCCGAGGAAGCCCATGCAGACACGGGGAGAATGTGCAAATCCCACACAGACAGTTGCCCGAGGCTGGAATCAAACCCTGGTCCCTGGTGCTGTGAGGTAGCAGTGCTAACCGCTCGGTCACTATGCTGCCCTTTTTTTAAAAGAGCATCCCACCCAGACTTACCCTATTCCTTAACCCTGCATTCCCCATGGCTATTCCACCTAATGTACACACCCCTGGACACTATGGTAAATTTTCCATGGCCAATCAACCTAACCTGCACATCTTTGGACCATGGGAGGAAACCCACGCAGACACCGGGAGAATGTGCAAACTCCACACCGACAGTTGCCTGAGGCTGGAATTGAACCTGGGTCCCTGATGCAGTGAGGCTGCATTGCTAACTACTGAGCCACCGTGCTACCCATTTAGCCTGCCTGTGACTCCAGAACTCAACTTTGTGGTTGGCTCATAATTAGGGTTAGAAATAACTTTTCTCTGACAGAAATGGCTACAGATAATTTGAAATCTAATATTGATCTTGCTTCCGTGCACCTCCTGTGCAGCTGTAACTTTGTATGCCTTGCTCTGTCTAAACACCTTATGATCTGTATGCCCTGTTATGTGGCTGCAATAAATCAAACCAAATCAAGTCAAAAAGATATGCCTTCCTCATCTTCCACCAGCCAGTAGTGAATGCTGGAAAGAGCATTTGGAATGTACATTGTCAGTAACCCATTGCATTGAGTTGCCACACCATTCCAAATACTATAAACCTGAGGCTTGGCTGTCAGCACCGGCATTATGTAGCTCCATTTGGAATAGGAGCAATAGACTCAGGTACCACTCAATCAGCAGACAGTTTTGGTGAGGTACCTGTGGGTGTATAACAGGCCAACATGGAAACTGTGTTGGACCCTCAACTGTCTTAACAAGTGCCTCATTAGTTCTTGTAGTTTGGCTCCCTTCTGTTTCAGGCAGGAATGTTGAACAACTCAGTTGCTGTAGGAAGTGAAACCCAACGTTAATTGTGTTTAATCCCCATTCCTGCCTGGTTAAAAGAGGACGAAGTGACATGCAAGTTGGGTCTGGGCTCTTGGCCTCCCGAAAGCAATAATCTTCTTCCCATAATCATGGCTGTACCTGATCTGAAGTTTGTGCAAATTGTATCTAGGAATTCTCCAAGCTCAGAATATCTCAAATGTTAATTGTATGTTTTCAAAGCAATCATTGCAGCACGGTGGCTCAGAGGTTTACAACACTGTGGACGTGGGTTCAATTCCAGCCTCAGGTGACTACATGGAGTTTGCACATTCTCCCTGTGTCTGCATATGTTCCCTTTGGGTGCTGCGGTTCCCTCCAACAGATTGGCTATGCTAAAAATGCCCATTGTGTTCAGGGATGTGCAGATTTGGTGGGTTATAGGGGGTCGGGTCTGGTTGGGATGTTCTGAGGGGTGGTGTGGACTTGTTGGGTCGAAAGGTCTGTTTCCACGCTGTAGGGCGTTCTATGAAATGAGGAGGAGGAGACTTGTGTGAAACAGCAGTACTGGAGTAGACATTTGGGCAGTGCAGACTCCACTGTACATTCCGTGTAATTCTAAATGTTGCCATAGGATATTATTTGACCACCTGAAGGAGCAGATGTAGCTTTCACATCCTATGCCATCTACAAGTTGGCACTGTTAGCCACCTGGATTTTGTACTTTGGAGTGAAGCTTCAACCCCTGCCTGCATGGTACCATACACAGTCACAGTTTGACTCTTATCAGCACGGCTAAGACCATTCGGCATTCAGCATTGCTTTTATCATTATTGACGTGGCTTCCCTCAGAATCAGCTTTTCAATGGAAAAGCAAGTAGCCTTGAGGTTCTGTTGCTCTTTGCTCTGTATGAAACACCTCCTACATCAGGGATATTATTCATTGGCAGGATGAGAGTGTCACTAACCAGGCAACGTTTATTGCCCATCCCTAATTGCCCAGAGGGCTGTTAAGAGGCAACCAGCTGTGGCTCCAGAGTTACATGTAATCCAGACCAGGTAAGGACGGCAATTTCCCTCCCTAAAGGGCATTACTGAACCAGGTGGGCTTTGTCGACAATTGACAATGGGTTCATGGTCATCATTAGATTCATAATCCCAGAGATTTATTGAATTTAAATCCCACCAACTGCCATGGTGGGATTTGAACCTGGGACCCCAGAACATTTTCAGAGTCTCTGGATTAACAGTCCAGCGATAATACCATTAGGCCATCACCTCCCTAGCTACAGACAGGTTAAGAGTATAGGCAAAAATACTTGGCAGATGGAATATAATGTGGAGAAACGTGAGACTGGAATTGCAAAATGCTGGTGTTCAAGTTTAACGGGTTACAGGAAAGGCAGATGGAATCTTGGCCTTTATTTCAAAAGGAATGTAGAGTAAAAATAACAAGACTTTGCTAAAACTTCCCAAAGCACCAGTCAGACACCAGCTAGAATACTGTGAACAGTTTTGGGCCCCTTATTATTGGAAGGAGAATTGAAAGCGGTGTAGAAAATGCTCTAATAGCTGATACCAGGTATGAGGGACTGTCTTATGAGAAGAGGTTGGATAGACTGGGTCTGTAGTTAATGGAATTTAGAAGTATGAGAGGCAACTTTATTGAAATATATAAAGCTTTTTAAGGGCTTAGGAGGGTGGATGCTGAGAGGATCTTTCCCGCTGTGAGAGAGTTGTGGACCAGAAGGCACAATCCCAGGATAAGGGATCACCCATTTAAGACAGAGGGGGGGAGGACTATCTTCACTCAAAGAGTAGTGAATTTGTGGAGTTCTTTATCACAGCGGGCTTTGGAGACCGGATCATAGAGTATTTTCAATGTGAAGAAAGACAGTTTTAATCAGTAGGGGAATCAGGGTAATAGGGAAAAACAGGAAAGTGGATTATCAGACCAACAATGATTCCATTGGATGGTGGAGCAGACTGGATGGGCTGAATGGCCTACATTGCTCCATGGGCCTTTCCTGTAACATGGGTTCCATTTCCCCAGGCTCCATTCTCCAGGGGGCAATTTCCTCAGGCTCCATTTCCCCGTATTCTGGTCAGTTGATCAAAAACAGTGTTTCTGATGTGATTTCAGGTTTTATTTCAAACAGGTAAACCCAGGTTTTTCTGTTTTTTTGGATCCTACACCATTCTGCTCTCACTGTGAGGATTGGGTGTGTCATTGGTTGCAGCTTCCTCAAGGTTAGGAAATTAAATGTTTTCAAAAGTGTGTCATATTGTGAGGAGATCCAAAACTCCAGAAAACTGCGAGTGTTCATGTGCTGCAGCTTTTGATTACAACTCCAGAAATAATGATAAAGGCTAATAGAATGCTGGCCTTTCAATCCAGATGATGACAATAGGACAAGGTACAGGTTATATTGATCAGACCAGACCAGGTGTCACTAGCACCTGATCTGACAGCACACTTGAGGGAAAAGATGTTATCCTTGGAGGGATGTGGTGCAGATTTACCAGAATGATACCTGTTTTTCAAAGGCTGACAAAGGTTAGAGCTCTTCTTCAGTGTTCAGTTGTTAATGTGACATCTGATAATGATACATTTTTATAAAAGAAAAATTATTAAAGGTTACAGAGCAAAAGAAGGTACATGGGTAAAGTCACAGACCAACCATGGAACCTGCCTACAAACAAAGATATGAATCAAGCACAGTAATTTCTGGAGAAACTCAGCACCCTGACAGCTTTTGTGAGGAGAGAAGCATAGTTGATGTTTCAGGTCCAGCATCAAGCTGGCATTAAAATTAACCATGAAGCTAACAAATTGTTGCAATCATCCAAATCATTAAGTAATGCCCTTTACAGAAGAAATTCTTCTGTCTTTATGTGGCGCCAATTCCACATCACCACTTTAAACTTTCTACGTTGGCCCAACAAGACATTGGGTCACCAAGTTGCATTGATACTTGTTTATAGCATTGTAGGATCACATGGTTCAATGGTTTATCTATCTGCAAAGCCAAGGCAATGGGCCAAGTGCTGGAAAATGGGAATGGAGTGGGCCTAGGCCTGAAACGTCAGCCTTCCTGCTCCTGAGATGCTGCTTGGCCGGCTGTGTTCCTCCAGCCCCACAGCTTGTTATCTCGGATTGGGTAGGTGGTTGTTTTTGACCAAAGGAGATGCAATGGGCACTATTTTTTTTGCTGTAGACCTCTATGACTGTCTGACTCTAAGACAAACCAGCACCTTCTCAGGATTGCTAGGAATATGCAGTACACACCAACATTGCCAGCAATGTCCACATCTAAAGAATGGAACAAATGGAATACCGCCTATTTCTAATGGTGAAGATTCTTATTGCTACCACTCTTGTAACTTCCCGCCAATCTCATTCGTGATTTATTTTCCAATTTTTGATGCTCAAGATAGATCACCAAAAACTTGTATTTATGCAACATAACTAACCTTCCTGAAATGTGTTGTGTTAGCAGTGGACACTTGGCACTGAACTAAATGAGATGATTGTTGAAACAAATGACCAAATCAAAGAAGTGGGTTTGGGTTTGTGTGATCAACATCAAAGAGGAAAGAGGTTTCAGGAGGGAGTTTCAAGGTTGAATACTGAGCCAGCTGGAGGCACAGCTGGTAATGGTAGAGTAATTTAGTTGAGGGTATGCATGAGCTGGATGGAGGAGCTAACAGAGATAGGGAGGGGTGAAGCCATGGAGGACAATGGAAACAAGGATGATCATTTTAACACCAGCTGCTGCTAGCTCAGGATTCAATGTTGGCCAGTGATGGCAGCAAGTGTAGGAGGATGGGATATGAGACCAGTTCAGTCACATTCTGAAGAGATTTTTATGACCATCTGTTTAAATAGGATGAAGGTAATAATATCTAGTTTGATTCATTAACTGAACTAGCTCTGAACACAATCAACAACAGTCCCCCAATCTTGTTTTTGTATTATTTTTATCTACAATCTCACCCTAAACAATGTTTGACCTGCTCAATGTCGCTGGGGATTTACTGAACCAGTCAAAGCTCAGCTATTTCAACTTGCATTGTTACTGAATGACTCATTTTGTAACCATCGGCAGCATACTCAAGCTGAGCTGTTGCCTTCACTGAGGGATGTTTTAGGTCAATTCCAATGCAGTCACACCAAAACGATACCTGCTCAACGTATAGATGTAGGTCAGTTTTCAGCCTGAAGCTCCTGACCTACAAGATTCAGCAAGTTCATGAACTTCATCAATGCTGCAGATCATTCTGAGCTTTTCCTTACCAATTAAAGCATTTTTGCAAATAGAATCTCTTGAATCTGACTTCATAACCTTTCAGAGATGAGATTTGTCATATAGGCAATATAATTTGTTTGTTTTATGCCCAAATTTACAAGTAAAGCTCCCTAGTTTGTGTGTTTAAAGAAAGGCTGAAGTTAAACTCCCATCTGTGACAGATACCTGCCCCATTCAGTCAATGATCAAGAAGGTCCGATGTTTGAGATCAGATTACAGCTAGCGTTCCGAAACTGCAGAGAACTGCTGCAATCTGTCAGTAAGAACAAACCTTCAACTATTCCGTTACTGTGAACAGTGTAGCATTGGTGAAAGTAGACGCTGGTTATAAGGCAAAAATTGACCTTAATAGATTTATTGTCCCATGTACCCAAGTGCAGGGATACAGCAATACAGTGAAAATGTTATCACTCATGGCACCATCTTAGATACAAAGGTACTAGGTATAAAATCGTAGGCATGAAGTCGAAAAATAAAGAAATAAGGTTAAAAGTTCAGTATTTCATTCCTTCTGAAGTACTCACTTACCTTCCCAACAGCCTCTCTGCTCCGACCTCATGTCCGCCCAGCTCCCGCCGCTCTCTACTGCAAAAAAGACCAGTGGGGTACCACAAGGTTCGGTGCTGGGACCGCAGCTGTTTACAATATACATTAATGATATAGACGAAGGCATTAAAAGCAATATTAGCGAATTTGCTGATGACGCAAAGTTGGGTGGCAGTGTGAAATGTGAGGAGGATGTTATGAGAATACAGGGTGACTTGGACAGGCTAGGTGAGTGGACGGATGCATGGCAGATGCAGTTTAATGTGGATAAATGTGTGGTTATCCACTTTGGTGGAAAGAACAGGAAGGCAGATTACTATCTAAATGGAGTCAAGTTAGGTAAAGGAGAAGCACAACGAGATCTAGGTGTTCTTGCACATCAGTCAATGAAAGCAAGCATGCAGGTACAGCAGGCAGTGAAGAAAGCTAATGGCATGCTGGCCTTCATAACAAGGGGAATTGAGTATAGGAGCAAAGAGGTCCTTCTGCAGCTGTACAGGGCTCTGGTGAGACCGCACCTGGAGTATTGTGGGCAGTTTTGGTCTCCAGATTTGAGGAAGGACATTCTTGCTATTGAGGGAGTGCAGCGTATGTTCACGAGGACATTTCCTGGAATGGCGGGACTATTATATGTTGAAAGATTGGAGCGACTGGGCTTGTATACACTTGCGTTTATAAGGATGAGAGGGGATCTGATTGACACTTATAAGATTATTAAGGGATTGGACACTGTGGAGGCAGGAAGCATGTTTCCGCTGATGGGTGAGTCCAGAACCAGAGGACACAGTTTAAAAATAAGGGGTAGGCCATTTAGAACAGAGTTAAGGAAAAACTTCTTCACCCAGAGAATGGTGGATATATGGAATGCTCTGCCCCAGAAGGCAGTGGAGGCCAACTCGCTGGATAGTTTCTAGAAAGAGATGGAGAGCGCTCTTGAAGATAGCGGAATCAAGGGTTATGGGGATAAGGCAGGAACAGGATACTGATTGTGGATGATCAGCCATGATCATAATGAATGGTGGTGCTGGCTCGAAGGGCCAAATGGTCTACTCCTGCACCTATTGCCTATTGTCAATTGAAGTGCTTCGCCCTAAGTCTGGATCTGGGCTCTTTTGCCCCGATGCTGAGACCAAATGGTCAGCCTTGATCCCTAGGAGTGTTTGATGAGGGGACAGTGTAGAGGGAGCTTTACTCTGTATCTAACCCGGTGCTGTCCCTGTCCTGGGGGTGTTTGATTGGGACAGTGTAGGGGGACCTTTACTCTGTATCTAACCCCACATTGTATTTCAATACGAGCAAAGTATCGCTGGTTCTAGAGATCCAAAATAGAAACAGAAAGTGTTAGAGAAATGCAGCAGGTCTAGCAGCATCTATGGAGAGAGGATAAGAGTTAACATTTTGAGTCTAATGTGATTCCTTCACATCTGAAGAGGGTTGGATCTGAGTTATTTTCAATGCTGTTGAAACAATGGAGGGGGCACATGTGGAACGAATGGTAAAGGTGCCCGGTACAGAATGAACTGGGGTGCTCGTGGCTAGGAGAGAAAAGACAGAAATGAAAAGCAGATGTTAATGGTAGATGTCAGTCACAGTAAATAGGTCAGCTCAACTGAGAAAAAAAAACACATGCAGACGTGACAGCGGAGGTACCTAGGGTGTGTAATCAAAATGCAACACCGTGGTTGTGCTCTTAGGGAATCTAATCTAATCTAATGTTATTGAAGTCACCGCTGGGTCCTCAATGCTGTGTACTGTCATTGCAGATGTTGTTCTGTAAGTTTGTACTAAAGTTCACTGGCATACTGCCACAGGACCAGGATTATCGGTACGACAGCAAGGTGGTGGATTGAAATGGCAAAGCAACTGAGAGGTCAGGGCCATTCCTACACGCAGGGCAGAGGGTTTCATTTCAGGGTCATCCAGTCTGTGTTTCATCTTGCCAATTTTTTTATTCACTCACAGGATGGGCCCAGAATTTATTGCCCATCCCTAATTGCTCCCTTGAGAAGGTGGTGGTGAGCTGCCTTCTTGAACCGCTGCAGCCTGTGTGCTATAGACTGACCCACAGTGCTCTTAGGCAAAGAATTCCAGGATTTTGACCCAGTGACAATGAAGGAATGGCAATATATTTCCAAGTCAGGAAGGGAAGTGGTCGGAGGGGGAATTGCAGGGGGTGGTGTTCCCGAGTATCTGCTGACCTTGTCCTTCTAGATGGAAGTGGTCGTGAATTTGGAAGGTGCTGCCTGAGGATCTTTGGTGAATTTCTGCAGTGTATCTTGTAGATAGTACACACTGCTGCTACTGAGTGTCGGTGGTGGGGGGAGTACAGTGTGCATGTATAAAGGAGACCACATTGTGCGCAGTGAATGCGGTAGACTAGATTTTTAAAAGTACAGGTAAATCACTGCTTCACCTGGAAGGTGTGTTTGGGCCTTGGTCAGTGAGGAGAGAGAAGCTGAATGTGTTACACCTTCTGTGTTTGCAAGGGAAGGCGCTGTGGGAGAGCAGGAGAGTGCTGGGAGTAATGCAGGAGTGGGAGAGTGGAGAAGTGCTGGGAGTGATGGAGGAGTGGGAGAGTGGGGAAGTGGTAGGAGTGATAAGACCATAAGGCCATATGACATAGGAGTGGAAGTAAGGCCATTCAGCCCATCAAGACCACTCCGCCATTTAAATCATGGCTGATGGGCATTTCAACTTCACTTCCCTGCACTCTCCGCATAGCCCTTGATTCCTTTTGAGATCAAGAATTTGTCGATCTCTGCCTTGAAGGCACCTAACGTCCCGGCCTCCACTGCACTCCATGGCAATTCCACAGGCTCACCACTCTCTGGCTGAAGAAATGTCGTCTCATTTCCATTTTAAATTGACCCCCTCTAATGTTAAGGCTGTATCCACAGGTCCTAGTCTCCCGCCCAACGGAAACAACTTCCTAGCGTCCACCCCTTCTAAACCATACATTATCTTGTAAGTTTCTATTAGATCTCCCCTCAACCTTCTAAACTCTAATGAGTACAATCCCAGGATCCTTAGCCGTTCATCATACGTTAAACCTTCCATTCCAGGGATCATCTGTGTGAATCTCCACTGGACACACTCCCAGGCTAGTATGTCCTTCCTGAGGTGATGGAGGAGTGGACGATGGGGTCACAGAGGGAGCAGTCCATGCAGATACTGCTGAGTGAGAGGAGGGGACACAGTGTTTGGTGGGACTATCCTCCTATAGGTGGTGGAAATGGGGGAGCATGATCCTTTGAATGTGGAGATAGTGAGGTGCTAAGTCGGGATGGGGGCAGCCCAATGGCTGTCTGGGAGGGAGTGGGAGGAGTAGGGCAGAAGGGTGGGAGATTGGTTGGGCACAGCTTAGGGTCCAGTGAAGGGTGTCCTTTTGTAGAGGGGAAAGGAGGTGATATCTGAGGCAGTAAGGTGGAAGGTGGCATCGCAGGAACAGATGTGATGGAGACAGAGAAACTCAGAGGATGGAGTGTAGCCTGCGCATGAAGCAGGGTGTGAGGAGGTTTAGTTGAGGTAACTACGGGAGTGAGTGGGATTGTAATGGATATTACAGGACAGAGCATCTACAGAAATGAAAGGAGCGATGTTAAGGAAGGGGAGGACAGAAGAATCAGGGATAGACCAGATGAAGGTGAACTTGACTCTCAGGCACCAGGAGGCCATTCAGCCCATTGTGTTGGCTCTGGCTCTTTGAGCATTTCGAGCCAGTACCAGTGTCCAGCCTTATCCCAATAACCCTACATTGTCTCCAATTAAATAAGTGCCCACTACCCTCTTGAATGCCTCAATGAGCCTGTTTGCACCATATTTTCCAGACAGCGCATTCCATAGCCCTACTTCTTGTAAAGTAACAATGTTTTTTATCCTTATGCCACATTTGTTTCTTTTGGAAAATGCCTCAGATTTGTATCCCCTGGTTTGTGATCTGTGTACGAATGGATCATGTTCATTGTATCCACTTTGTCCAGGCCAACAAAGTAAACAGAAATAACCAGCCAGGAATGTTAAGGAGATGATTAAGTTGAAAATAAAGCACATGAGGAGGCTAAAATCAGTGATAACCCTGAAGACTGGGATAACTTCAGAACCCAGCAAAGGAAGGCTAAAAAGATGATAAAGGTACAGAGAAATAAACCACGAGGGCAAACCAGCAAGGAACATAAAAATGGACAGTAAGAGTTTTTTAAACACACAAAAAATGAAGCAAGAGATCAAAGTGAATATAGGTCATAGAACATATAACTTAGAAGATGAATGAAGAAGATAGTTTAGCGTAACAAAAAGATGGTAGAGGAGTTAAACAGACATTTTGCATCAGTCTTTATGGTGAAAAACATCTTTCAGCATCTCATTAATACTAAAGAACCTGGGGAGTGGTGAGGAATTAAGTCCCATTGCCATCACTAGAGAGGTCATGTTAGACAAACTCATGAGGTTAAAGGCAGATCAGTCACCTGGCCCCAATGGTTTGCATCCTACGATACTTAAGGAGGGAGCAACAGCGATAGTAGATGCATCGGTTGTAACTTTCCAAAGATCCTTAGATTCTGGAGAGGTACCAGAGGTTTGGAAAACTGCTAATGTGACAGCCCCATTGAAAAAAGGAGAATACTAAGGGCCGATTAGCCTCACATCCATTGTTGGAAAGGGGTTGGAGTCAGTTATTAAGGAAGTAACAGCAGAGCATTTGGACAATTATAATCTAATTAAACTGAGTCAGCATTTCTTCATGACAAGGAAAACCTCTCTGTATCATTTATTAGAGTTTTTTGAGGAAGTGTCAATGAGAATGGATAGAGAGGAACCAGTACTGTATTTGGATTTCCAGAAGATGTCTGACAAGCTACCTCCCAAAAGGTTAATTGATAATATGGTGGTTGGAGGCCACGTATTGGCATAAACAATAAACGGACTAATGAGCGGGAAACAGCAAGTGGGGATAAGGGGTTCCTTTTCAGCTTGTTGATCTATGACCAGTGTGGTTCCACAGGGATCAGGTCTGGGAATGCCACTATTTACAATTTAGATGAATGACTGGGAGAAAGGAATGAATGTACTGCAGTCACATTTGCAGATGATGGAAAAACAGGTGAAAAGGCAGTTTGTGAGAGAGACACAAACAGTTTACAGAGAGATGTTGATAATTAGATAAAGTGGGGAAAATGCTGGAAAATGAAGTACAATGTGGGAAAATGTGAAGTTGTTCACTTTGGAAGGGAGAACAAAAGAACAGAATATTGTTTGAAAGGAGAGAAACTGCAAAAAGCTGCAACACAAAGGGACTTGGGGAACTTGTGCATGAAACAAGTTAAAAAGCAAGAACATAGGGGCAGCAGGTAAGCGGGAAGGGTAATAAAATGTTGGCCCTTAGTTGAAGAGGGTTGGCGTATAAGTGTAGGGAAGTCTTACCGCAACTGTGCAAGGTGTTGGGGAGACCACATCTGGTGTACAGTGGGCAGCTTTAGTCCCCTTATTTAAGGGAAGATATTATTGAGGCAGTTCAGAGAAGGTTCACTAGGATGGTCCCTAGTAGGAAGGGATAGTCCTATGGTGAAAGCTAAACAGGTTGGGACTGTACTCACTGGAGTTTAGAAGAACGAGAGGTGATTCCCTTGAAACATACAGGATTCTTAAGGGACTTGACAGGGTCAATGCTGAGAGGATGCGTCCCCTGAAGGAAGAGTACAGTATCAGACAGTACAGTCTCAGAATAAAGGAGCACCACTTTAAGATTTAGATTAGGATAAATTTTTCTCTCAGATCGTTGTGGAACTCATGCCACAGACAGCTGTGGGAGCAGAGTCCTTGTGTATATTTAAGGATTAAATAGATTCTTGATCAGTCGGGGAATCAAGAATGATGGGGAAAGGGCAAGAAAGTGGGCATGAGGAATGTTGGATCATCCATTATCCTTTTAAATGGCAGAGCAAGCTAAAGGGGCCGAATGGCCTACTCTGGTTCCTTTTTCTAATGACAGATGCTGGAGATCTGAACAAAAACAGAAATTATCCAGGAAACTCAGCCAGTCTGGCAGCAATGGCAGAGAGAAAAACAGTTTTGACATTTTGAGTCAAGAGCCCCTTCATCTGAACTGAAGATTCCTCGGGATGGTTGGATAATAATACGCTGATGACAGGGTGAGGTTTGGGGAATGGGGGAGAGAATACTGTTCATGGAGATATGGAAGAAGAAAATAAAGACCGGTAACATTAATCTGCATCTAACCCCATGCTGTCCCGACCCTGAAAGTGTCTGATGGGGACAGTGTAGAGGGAGCTTTACTCTGTATCTAATTCTGTGCTGACCCCGTCCTGAGAGTATTTCTCAGGGACAATGTGGAGGAAGCTTTACTCTGCATGTAACCCTGTGCTGTCCCTGTGCTGGGATTGTTTGATGAGGATGATGTAAGAGAAGTTAGTTTCTGTACCTAAACCTGTGCTGTCCCTAGCTTGAGACTGTTTGATGAGGACAGTGTAGAGGGAGCTTTAATTAGTATCTAACCCCATGCTATCCCTGTCCTAGGTGCATTTGCAGGAGACTGGTAGAGGAATCTATATTCTGTATCTAATCCTGTGCTGTCCCTGTCCTCAGAGTGTTTGAGGAATGTATTAACGTGATAGCAAGGTATTCATTGTTCATATCAATGAGACACACATTCTGACTGAGGTGTTGCTGTTGCAAAATTGAAAATTTTCAAAATAACAGATCTTATTTCCAGATAAATAAGCAAAATGACTTCACAAATCCGGTACTGACTCACTTCAGTCAAAATTCCGTGACCATAAACTGATTCTTGCAGATAAATTCAGACAGTTCAATAAGCGCAACGCAAAGGCAGAAATCTCCTGACAGACACTGAGAACCTCATCATATCGACCCCAGCCATTGTCAGTGTTCAGCCAAGCTCACAGCCTGTAACAGTGTTGGGATCCTTAACTCACCGCTACCATATCATATTAGATTGTAGAGATCCTGCAAAGCTTTGTATCATGTTAAGTAACTGTGTGGATAGGTAACTTCATGGCTGGTTGACATGGAGGCTGATGATAAGCTGTGAATGCCCCTGGGATTTCAGTCTGGGTGGTCAGCAGAAAGACTGCCTTGATTTCCTCATGGATTCTGTGTGGAACGTGGCCCAATGACATAAGCAGGGCAGGGAACGACATGCCACATTCAACCACGTCATCTATGCTTTACTTCCTCCAGCCCACTCCAATCCATTACACTTCATACCTCCCATGTACACTGCATCCTTCTCTATTTGCTCACTACAGGGGAGACAAGAGTGATACCCAGGCTGTATGTGGCCAAATGAGGCATCAAGGAGCTTCAGCAAAACTGGAGTCAACATGAACTCCTTGTTGCTTCTCAGCAGCTGGATGTTGGTGGAGTTGGACATCCTTCTTGATGAATATTCCAGGTTTGCTTGTTGCTGGGGTGGTGGAGGATGTGGGTATCACTGGCCAGGCTGGTATTTGTTGCCTGCTCCTGCCTGCCCTTTGGAAGGCAATGATGTGTCTCCAGTCCATGCAGCTGTGGGAAGGGGAGGTGATCAGGATGTGCTTTAACTGCTCTGTGTGCGGCAGTGGGGCCTTGCACATACAGGAAGCCTGCCAGAGCTGTAAACCAGGCTGCCTGTGCTCTCTGACTATCATGACCCTGTGGCCAGCATTGACATCAGCCTTGGCCAATGCGTAATCAGGGACCTCAGTAACACACTAGCAAGTGGCTGACTGCAAAATGCCTGCAACCAATACTTGGGAAGTTTCAGGGATCACAGATGCTCAGGACTATGCTGACCTTAACACTCCCTCCAGGCCCAGCAGGGAAGAGGCTGTATACTGACAGGTTACAATTTTCTAGCCCTACCCAGCATCAGAGAATGACCTTCCTGAGGTACCAGTGTTCCAAAATTATGAGGAAGCTCCTCCTGTACCTGTATGCTGCACCTGTATGCTGCATCTGTAGACAGTGCCTGTACACAGCACGTGCACACTGTGTCTGCACATAGCACCTGTACACTGTGTCTATATACTGCACCTATGCACTAAGTCCATACATTGTACTTGTGCACTGTCAGTACACTGTACCTGTACACTGAACTGTACATTGTACATGTACACTGTGTCAGCATACTGTACCCATACACTGTGCTTGTGCACTGTGCCTGTACACAGAATCTATTCACTATACCTGTACACCTATGCCTGAGCCCAAACACTGTATCAGTACATTGTACCTGTACATTGAGTACTCAAACTGTACATGTATACTGTGCCTGTGTACTGCACCTGTACACCCTATCTGTACCTGTCTGTACACTGTGCCTGTACACTGAGTCCATTCACTGTACTTGTATGCTGTGCCTATGTCCTCTGCTTGTGTACTGTGCCTGTACACTGAAAGTGTACACTAAGCCTGTGTCTGTAAACTTTGTCTGTACATTGTAATGGTTACAGTCTCCAACAAGCTGCAGCTTGCTGCTGTTCCATTGCCATGTTGTGCAGGATGCAGGTTCAGTGGAGAGTAGACTGTATTTCTCCTGCCACTTCTCATGTGCATAATCAATGTCAGAAATCTGTTCAGCTCACTCCCAACAGCTGGGTCTTCGAAGAAGATTTTCACCAGGGAGCTAACCATGAGGTTTCACTGCTGGGTCCTCAGATTTCCCTGAACATTGATGCCTTCTCTCATCTCACTTCCACTCATGAGTTCCAGAAAGCTCAGGAAACCCAAGAACCCTCAGTTAAATGAGTAATTAACATGATGAAATTGAATAGGGTAAGCAGATACGATGGGCCGAATGGCCCAATTCCTTTTCCTAAGTCTCTAGCAGCTTCAGCATGCTGATATCTGTCTTTAGCATACAGGATTGAGAGCTGTAAAATTCACATTGAGAGGAATTCCATCCCTAACTACATTGCGCACAGCACCCACCCCCCACCAAGCTCTGCAGCTCAGTACCATCTCCTCCTGGGCAACTGGGGAAGGGCAATAACTGCTGCCCCGGCCAGCGATGACCACCTCCCCTGGATGAGAATGAAAAGAAGGATGGCCTTTCAAAACAGTTCAGTTAAAGGGAAAGTGAAGTCTGTCTATCTCTGTCAACTAACTGCACTGGTGGGGCACCTCAGCATGGGGGGAGTCTTAATACCTTGATGGAAGGAGTCTGACACCTCAATGCGGGGGAGCCTTGTCACTGCAATGGGGGGAACCGTGTCACCTAGATGGGGGGAGCCTTGACACCGCAATGGGGGAGAGCCATGTCACCTCGATTGGGGGAGCCTTGTCACCTCGATGGGGGGAGCCAAGTCACTGCAATGGGGGGAGCCATGTCACCTAGATGGGGGGAGCCTTGACACTGCAATAGGGGGATCCATGTCACCTCAATTGGGTGAGCCTTGTCACTGCGATGGGGGGTACCTTGACACCTCGATGGGGAGAGCCTTGACACAGCAATGGGGGGAGCCTTGACACCTCAATGTGGGGAGCCTTGTAACTTTAATGGGGGTAGCCTCGTTACCTCAATGGGGGAGCCTTGTCATCTTGATAGGAGTGTGCTTTGTCCCCTCAATGGTGGGGGGACCCTCGTCCCCTCAATGGGGGAACCTTGCCATCTCAACGGGAGAGAAGCCTTGCCACCTCAATTGGGGGGAATGATGTCACCTCAATGGGGGCATGATGCCACCTCAATTGGGGGGAATGATGTCACCTCAATGGGGGGCATGATGACACCTCAATGGGGGGGCATGATGACACCTCAATGGGGGAATTTTGTCACCTTAATGGGGGGAATGATGTCACCTCAATTGGGGGGAATGATGTCACCTCAATTGGGGGGAATTTTGTCACCTCAATGGGGGAATTTTGTCACCTTAATGGGGGGAATGATGTCACCTTAATGGGGGGAATGATGTCACCTCAATTGGGGGGAATTTTGTCACCTCAATGGGGGAATTTTGTCACCTTAATGGGGGGAATGATGTCACCTTAATGGGGGGAATGATGTCACCTCAATTGGGGGGAATTTTGTCACCTCAATGGGGGAATTTTGTCACCTTAATGGGGGGAATGATGTCACCTTAATGGGGGGAATGATGTCACCTCAATTGGGGGGAATTTTGTCACCTCAATGGGGGAATTTTGTCACCTTAATGGGGGGACCCTGGTCCCCTCAATGGGGGAACAACTACCATGTTACCTTAACCATCAGAACAGTTCCCCTCCCAATACCTCCCCTATAAGTACCTCACTCTCAATGGGGTAGCTTGGTGACCTTAATTGGGGTGGGGGGGGGGGGGCGTTCCTTGACAGCTCGATCAGAGGAGCTGTATGACAGAGGGTAACCCCCAGTCAGGCAACAGTGACAAACCGAGTCCACCACAACAGCGTCAAGCCTTTCAGGAAGCGAGGGTCTTAGCCAACTGCAACTTCCAGGAACGAACACAGTGTGACTCCCCTCCATCTACCCCCAACCCCACAGGGCTTCCTGTCCCGTTCAGCCAAACTGTTTTGCTGCTTTTCAAATCCGGTAATGAATGCGTATGTGTGTGAGAGAGAGAGTGAGGTACTTATAGGGGAGGTATTGGGAGGGGAACTGTTCTGATGGTTAAGGTAACATGGTAGTTGTTATATGCTGACTCGGTTAACACTTTCTGTTCAGTGGAAGCTGTGGTTTGTGGTGAGGCAGAGCCTAGTGTCAGACCCTGAATCTAGGCCACAGCTGACACAGCAGGACTCTGCTGCATACAGGCCGCAGCTGTTAAGGGAGCTTTCAGGAAAAGCCCCAAGCTGCTGCTCTCCATTTCCCTCCGTCTTGCTTCTTGGTAGACAGGCGTTCCTCCTGAGTTGGTTTCCTGGAGTCAGGGCCCAGCAGTTGTAGCCAGCTTCCTGGAAAGCAATCAACTGATAGACCTCCTTGAAGCCACTCACCATCCTGATTTGAAAATACAGAACCATAAGACCATCAGACCTAGGAGTGGAAGTAAGGCCATTCGTCCCATCAAGTCCACTCCGCCATTTAAATCATGGCTGATGGGCATTTCAACACCACTTCCCTGCACTCTCCCCGTAGCCCTTGATTCCTTTTGAGATCAAGAATTTGTCGATCTCTGCCTTGAAGGCATCCAATGTCCCGGCCTCCACTGCACTCTACGACAATGAATTCCACAAGCCCACCATTCTCTGGCTGAAGAAATGTCGTCTCATTTCAGTTTTAAATTGACCCCCTCTAATTTTAAGGCTGTGTCCACGGGTCCTAGTCTCCCCGCCTAATGGAAACAACTTCATAGCATCCACCCCTTCTAAACCATACAATATCTTGTAAGTTTCTATTGGATCTCCCCTCAACCTTCTAAACTCTAATGAGTACAATCCCAGGATCCTTAGTCGTTCATCATACGTTAAACCTACCATTCCAGGGATTCCGTGTGAATCTCCACTGGACACGCTCCAGGGCTAGTATGTCCTTCCTGAGGTGTGGGGCCCAAAATTGGACACAGTATTCCAAATGGGGCCTAACTAGAGCTTTATAAAGCCTCAGAAGCACATCGCTGCTTTTATATTCCAACCCTCTTGAGATAAACGACAACATTACATTCGCTTTCTTAATTACGGACTCTACCTGCAAGTTAACCTTGTGAGAATCCTGGACCAACACTCCCAGATCCCTTTGCACTTCTGATTTGTGAATTTTCTCACCATTTAGAAAGTAGTCCATGCCTGTATTCTTTTTACCAAAGTGCAAAACCTCACATTTACTCACATTGAATTTCATCAGACATTTCCTGGACCACTCTCCTAAACTGTTTAAATCCTTCTGTAGCCTCCCCACCTCCTCAGTACTACCTGCCTGTCCACCTATCTTTGTATCATCGGCAAACTTCACCAGAATGCCCCCAGTCCCTGCATCCAGATCATTAATATACAAGGTTAACAGCTGTGGCCCCAACACTGAACCCTGCGGGACACGGCTCGTCACCGGTTGCCATTCCGAAAAAGAGCCTTTTATCCCAACTCTCTGCCTTCTGTCAGACAGCCAATCCACAATCCAAGCCAGTAGCTCACCTCGAACACCATGGGTCCTCACCTTGCTCAGCAGCCTCCCGTGAGGCACTGTATCAAAGGCCTTTTGGAAGTCTAGATAGATAACATCTACTGGGTCTCCCTGGTCTAACATACTTGTTACCTCTTCAAAGAATTCTAACAGGTTTGTCAGACACGACCTGCCCTTACTAAATCCATGCTGACTTGTTTTAATCTGACCCTGCACTTCCAGGAATTTAGAAATCTCATCCTTGACAATGGATTCTAGAATTTTACCAACTACCGAGGGTAGGCTAATCGGCCTATAATTTTCCATCTTTTGCCTTGATCCTTTCTTAAACAAGGGAGTTACAACAGTAATTTTCCAATCATCTGGGACTTTCCCTGACTCTAGTGACTTTTGAAAGATCACGATCAAAGCCTCCACTATTTCCTCAGCCACCTCCCTCAGAACTCTAGGATGTACCCATCGGGGCCAGGAGATTTATCAATTCTTAGACCCATGAGCTTTTCTAGCACTTTCTCTTTTGTAATGCCTACCAAACTCAACTCTGCCCCCTGACTCTCCCTAATTGTTGGCATTCTACTCATGTCTTCCACTGGGAAGACTGATGCAAAGTACTTATTAAGTTCTTCAGCTATTTCCTTATCTCCCAAACCTAGCCTTCCAGCATCAATTTGGAACGGCCCAGTGTCTACTTTTGCCCTTCGTTTGTTTCTTATGTATTAAAAGAAGCTTTTACTATCATTTCTAAGATTACTAGCTAGCCTACCTTCATATTTAATCCTCTGCTTCCTGATTGCTCTCTTTGTTATCCTCTGTCTGTTTTTGTAGCCTTCCCAATCTTCTGATTTCCCAGTGCTCTTGGCCACTTTATCGGCTGTCTCTTTTTCTTTGATATATTTCCTGACTTCCTTTGTCAGCCATGGCTGTCTAATCCCATCCCGGATAATCTTTCTTTTCTTTGGGATGAACCTCTGTATTGTGTCCTCAATTACACCCAGAAACTCCTGCCATTGTTGCTCTACTGTCTTCCCCGCTAGGCTCTGCTTCCAGTCGAGTTTCGTCAATTCCTCTCTCATGCCCCTGTAATTACCTTTATTTAACTGTAACACCATTACATCCGATTTTGCCTTCTCTCTTTCAAACTGCAGACTGAACTCTACCATATTATGATCGCTGCCTCCTAAGTGTTCCCTTACTTTAAGGTCTTTTATAAAGTCTGGCTCATTACATAGCACTAAGTCCAGAATAGCCTACTCCCCTGTGGGCTCCATCACAAGCTGTTCCAAAAAGCCATCCTGTAAACATTCCATGAATTCTCTTTCTTTGGATCCACCAGCAACATTATTCACCCAATCCACCTGCATATTGAAGTCCCCCATGATCACCATGACCTTGTCTTTCTGACATGACCTATCTATTTCTCGGTGCATCTTGCACCCCTGGTCCTGATCGCTGTTAGGTCTGTACATAACTCCCATTATAGTTTTTTTGCCTTTGTGGTTTCTCAATTCCACCCACACAGACTCCACATCCTCTGACCCTATGTCATTTAGTGCCGAAGATTTAATTCCATTCTTAACTAACAAGGCAACCCCACCCCCTCTGCCCACCTCCCTGTCTTTTCTATATGTTGTGAATCCTTGAATGTTTAACTGCCAGTCCCTGCAACCATGTCTCTGTGATGCCTACCACATCATAATCATTCAAGAGGATTTGTGCTGTTAATTCATCTACTTTGTTGCGAACACTACGAGCATTTAGATAAAGTGTCTTAATGCTAGTTTTCTTATCCTTATTAGAGAGGTTGGAAATCCCAAGATGTCTTAAGCTATCCTTCCTTTTTGCTGTATTCCTAGTCTGCCTCGAGCTTAAATCCACCTGTACACATGCTGTCCTGTTGCTTATCCTTCCATTTAACTCCATACTCCCTGTCTCCTTCACTTCGCACCCCCCCCCCCACGCCCCGACTCACTAGTTTAAAGTCCTACTGACCACCCTATTTATCCTTTTCGCTGGAACGCTGGTTCCAGATCGGTTCAGGTGGAGACCATCCCAACGGTACAGGTCCCCCTGGTTCCAAAACTGATGCCAATGCCCCATGAAATGGAATCCCTCTTTCCCACACCAATCCCTTAGCCACGTGCTTACTTCCCTAACTTTCTTTTCCCTATGCCAATTGGCACGTGGCTCAGGCAGTAATCCGGAGATTATGACCCTTGAGGACCTGAGGACCTGTACTTCAATTTCTTTCCTAGTGCGTGATAATCCCTGAACAGGTCCTCTACCCTAGCTTTGCCTATGTTGTTAGTCCCAATGTGGACCACAATAACTGGATCCTCCCCCTCCCACTCCAATATCCTTTCAACCCGGTCGGAGATGTCCCGCACCCTGGCACTGGGCAGGCAACACACCATGCGGGACTCCCGATCCGGCTTGCACAGGATACTATCTGTCCCCCTAATAATAGAATCCCCTATAACAACTACCTGTCTTTTTGCTCCCCCCTCTTGAATGGCCTTCTGCACCAGTGTGGTCAGCTGGCTCATCCTGTCCACAGTCCTTTTCCGCAACTGTACAAGGAGCAAGAATCTCGTACCTTCTTTCACTGTCACTGTTTCAAAATCCTTGAATTCCCTCCCTAAAGCCATTGTGGGTCAACTTACAGCACACAGACTGCAGTGGTTCAAGAAGGCAGCTCACCCCCACCTTCTCAAGGGGGCAACTAGGGACAGGCAATAAATACTGGCCCAGACAGCGATGCCTACACCCTCTGAAAGCATAAAGAAACAAATACATAGAAACATACAGATATGCAGACGCAGCTGGAATCGCACAGATCCACACACAGAAATTCAGATACACCTAGGCAGGTACATAACGGATCAATACATTGAAAAACACAAATACACGCAGAGGCACACACTGATATACACACACAACACACAGAGGACACACATGCTCACACACATAGATACACACACAGGCACGCACACCAGTAAAATACATGTGCTCACAGATACATGCGTAGATAGCATACGCACACAGATACACACACTGGTAACATTCTCACACACACATGGATACACACAGATATGTAAATATTACGAGCACTCAGCATCATAGTTGACATTGATTGATTACATTTGATGCCTGGTCCCCGGAGCTGGATTAACCTGCATTATCATCTCACCAGTATTGTCCTCACTTCTCCCTGAATTGAAGATTAATGGCGTTGGTACAGCACAGAAGAAAAATCTAAGCAGTTTGCAAAGAACTGTGATCCAGTTGAATATTTTGTGAAGTGCTGTGTTCAGGAAGGAGAGAGATACTGGAGGTACTGAACAAGACACAGCTGGAATCACATAGATCCACACACAGAAATTCATATATACCTACACAGATAAAGAAACGCAGATCAATACATTGAAAAACACAAATACACACAGAGGCACACACTGATATACACACACAAGTACACAGAGGACACACATACTCACGCACATAGATATATACACAGGCACACACACCAATAACATAAATACACAGATTTGTAATTGCAGATACATTCGACTTTGTTCAAAAGGTACACAATATGTAGACACAGTCAGTCAAAGGGCATTTTATAAGTTCCTGATTTGCATTTTTATTAACAAACACCTGTATTTCCTTTTAAGGTGATTAAAGATTTAACAGGAGAGAGTCAGCCAGCCATTTTAGGTTTATTCAATACATTTGCATCAGTGGTGTGACCCTTTGATCTTTTACTTATTAATTCTGTGTCTGATCCAACCTCCCTCACTAACACCTCAAAAAGAAGCGAGGCTCTGAAAGCTTGTGTTTTCTAATAAACCTGTTGGACTATAACCTGGGGCTGTGTTTTGACGTTGTCTACTACAGTCCAGCACCAGCACCTTCACATCGTTTTCACAAGAACATGCTGGTCCTGAACTCTAAATAAATGCCTTTAAAAGACTGTGTGTGTGTGTGTGTGTGTGTGTGTGTGTGTGTGTATGTGTGTGTGTATGTTTCTGTGTGTGTGTGGTATGCGTGCGTTTCTGTGTCTATGTGTGTGTGTGCTTGTGTGTGTATGTTTCTGTGTGTGTGGTATGTGTGTGTTTCTGTGTGTGTGTGTTTGTGTTTCTGTGTGTGTGTGTGTGTTTCTGTGTGTGTGGTGTGTGTGTGTGTGTGTGTGTGTGGTGTGTGTGTGTGTTTGTGTGTGTGTGTTTCTGTGTGTGTTTGTGTGTGTGTGTTTCTGTGTGTGTGTGTGTTTGTGTTTGTGTGTGTGTGTGTGTGTTTCTGTGTGTGTGGTGTGTGTGTGTGTGTGTGTGTGTGTGGTGTGTGTGTGTGCGTGTGTGTGTGTGTGGTGTGTGAGTGTGTGTGTGTGTGTGTGTGTGTGTGTGTGTGGTGTGTGTGTGTGTGTGTGTGTGTGCTTCTGTGTGTGTGTGTTGTGTGTGTGTGTTTGTTTCTGTGTATGTTTCTGTGTGTGTGTGCTTCTGTGTGTGAGTGTGTGTGTTTCTGTGTGTGTGTGTGTGTGTGTGTGTGTGTGTGTGTATGTGTGCCGTTGTTGTTGTTTGTGAGGATTCTGAGGATGCTCTCTAAGAATCTTTGGTGAATTTCTGCAGTGTATCCTGTAGACAGTACACACTGCTGCTACTGAGTGTCGGTGGTGGAGGGAGTGGGATGTTTGTGGATGTGGTGCCAATCAAGCAGCTGCTTTGTCCTGGATGGTGTCAAGCTTCTTGAGTGTTGCTGGAGCTGCAGTCATCCAGCTAAGTGGGGAGTGTTCCAGCACACTCCTGACTTGTGCTGTGTAGATGGTGGACAGGTTTTGGGGGGTCAGGAAGTGAGTTACTCACCAGAGTATTCCTAGCCTCGGACCTGCTCTTTAGTCACGCTGTTTATATGGTGAGTCCGTTTGAGTTCGTTTGGGGAAAAGTGCAGTGGGGAATGATGCAGTGGGAAATAGTGCAGTGGGGAATGATGCAGTGGGAAATAGTGCAGTGGGGAATGGTGCAGTGGGGAATGATACAATTGGAAATAGTGCAGTGGGGAATGATGCAGTGGGGAATGATACAATTGGAAATAGTGCAGTGGGGAATGGTGCAGTGGGGAATGATGCAGTGGGAAATAGTGCATTGGGGAATGATGCAGTGGGAAATAGTGCAGTGGGGAATGGTGCAGTGGGGAATGGTGCACTAGGGAATAGTGCAGTGGGGAATCGCACAGCGGGGAATAGTACAGTGGGGAATGGTGCGGTGGGGAATGATGCAGTGGGGAATAGTGCAGTGGGGAATAGTGCAGTGGGGAACAGTGCAGCGGAGAATAGTTCAGTGGGGAATAGTGCAGTGGGGCATGCTGCAGTGGGAAATATTCCAGTGGGGAACAATGCATTGGAGAATGGTGCATTGGAGAATGATACAGTGGGGGATAGTGCAGTGGGGAATGATGCAGTGGGAAATGATGCAGTGGAGTGTAGTGCAGTGAAGTTTACGGATCACCTTGACATTGTTAGTTGAGTAGTCACTTTCACAATCCTGATTTGCAGATAAATTGAGATTTCCTCGTTCTGATTTCTTTCAATCATGATTAAATCCTAGCATTCCGCGTGAGAGTGCCTTTGTTGTCCTGTTTCCTTTTTGTGGTGCTGCTCAGTAGCTGCTTTCTGGCACCCAGAGTGAAAAATCCCTAACCTGCAGCACAGGGCTGGTGAGGGAATAGGTCTTTGTCTGTGACCTTCACAGCTACTAACATTCAAATCCAGGCTGGCCTATACAAGGGAGTTTAGTCCCATCTATAGACACAAGTTGAGTTGTAATTGACTTTTTAATCCCTCCAGGTATGTATTTCTCAGAGGAATAAATGTAAAAACACAATATGGCTGTGGTTTGGGACATAAGCCAATGGGAGGCCTGGCTTCCTGTTGAGCAGGAAGTTATAAGACCCTCATTACTCCTTTTGTCACAAGAGACCACAGTCCATTCTGATGGTGGTTTCTTTGACACTGTGACATGTTACCTTCATCGGTCACCACAGCAGTTGGCCTGTAAACCACCGAATTTACACCCACTGCTCATTTGTCTCTGACACACACCACTTAAAAAAGAAATTCACAATTAAAAGCTGTACATGGTAGTTTTGGAATCCAAACTGTCATATGTATTTATGAGAGAGACAGTGTATGTGAAAGACACAGAGTGTGTGAGTGTGAAAAGCAGCATATGTGTGAGAGAGTATGTGTGAAAGACAGTGTGCATGTGTGTGAGAGAGTATGTGTGAAAGACAGTGTGCGTGTGTGTGAGAGAGTATGTGTGAAAGACAGTGTGCGTGTGTGTGAGAGAGTATTGTGAAAGACAGTGTGCGTGTGTGAGAGTATGTGAGAAACAGCGACAGAGTGTGTATGATAGTGAGAGAGACGTGTGTGACAGAAAGTCGAAGAGAGACATTGTGTGAGAGACAGAACGTGAAAGTGTGCATGTGAGCAAGAGAATGTGCATGAGAAAGAATGTGTGAGGACAGAATTTGAGAGAGACAGTGTGTGAGAGAAAAAGTGTACATATCAGGGACAGAGTGTATGAGAGTGAGAGACAGATTGTTTGAGAGGGAAATAGTGTTTGAGAGAGAAACAGATGGTGAGAAAAAGAGAGACAGTATGTGAGACAGCTGGAGAGAATGTGCGCTTATGAGAGAGGAAGATTGAGTTTGTGAGTTCTAATTCATCTTCAACCATTTACTTTGATTTGTATTTTAGTTTTTTTTGTGAGTTAGCTGTTTCAACATGGCGAGTGCTCTGAGCACTGAGTCAGTGAGTTAAAGTCACACCTCACAGGCATGGGCACAAATTCCAGGCTGACACTCACACACTGAACTGTTGACGGGTCCGCTCAGGGTGAGTGCTGACCCTCCAACAGCAAGGCCTCCTCCATATGGACCCTCCGACAATGCCCACTCCCTCAGCACTGACCCTCCGACAGTGCCCACTCCCTCAGCACTGACCCTCCGACAGTGCCCACTCCCTCAGCACTGACCCTCCGACAGTGCCCACTCCCTCAGCACTGACCCTCCGACAGTGCCCACTCCCTCAGCACTTGACCCTGTGACAGTGCGGCACTCCCTCAGCACTGATCCTGTGACAGAGCAGTGCTCTATCACGATGAGCCTCTGACCTCCACATTTCCATACAGCTTAAGCCCGACATTGCAAGCCAACCGCCATTTCCCCTGCTACATCACTGCCTCAGCCTTTCCTGCAACACCCTTCTGTGCAAGCTCCCATTCCTCTGCTCCCTCCTGCCTCATGTTCTGTATTTTTAAAATTCATTCATGGGATAGGGGCACCATGGCCTGGTTCAGCATTTATTGCCTGTCCCCAGTTGTCCCTTGAGAATGTGGGAGTGAGCTTCCTTCTTGAACCGCTGCAGTCCTCCTGCTGTGGGTTGACACACAATGCCATTAGGGATAGAATTCCAGGAGTTTGACCCAGTGACACTGAAGGAACGGTAATATATTTCCAAGTCGGGATAGAGAGTGGCTTGGAGGGGAACTTGCAAGGGGTGGTGTTCCCATGTATCTACTGCGCTTATCCTTCTAGATGGAAGTGGTCATGAGTTTAGAAGGTGCTGCCTGAGTTTCTTTGGTGTGGAGGTGCTGGTATTGGACTCGGGTGGACAAGATCTGAAGCCATACTACACCAGGTTATAGTCCAACAGGTTTATTTGAAAACACAAGCTTACGTAGTGCTATCCCTTCATGAGGTGAAGTAAAGATCAGTGCAACAAGTAAAGCCAGGTTCCCTCAGATTCCGACTGGGTTCCCACCAAATGGAAATGATCAGGAGCTGAATGCTGCGGAATTCCAATTTGCTGTTGCATTTATCTTGAAAGTTCACTGAAGTTTCCAAAAGGTTTTATGCTAAAGAGTATTTCTGAAATGCAAATGTGTTACTAAGAGGAACCGACCAAAGACTGGTGTGAGACATTGACACATCACATATGCCTCATTCACTTTATCACAATTCTCCACTGAGAGATGGAAAATGACACCCTGCCTCATTCAGATGGCACTCACACCCCGTCCTGCTCTTATCGGCCTCAATAAAATCACCCTCTCCATCCCACCCCCACACACATAACAGATCCCACGCAACTATTTCGATGAAAAATCAACAGTTTCTCCCAGGTGTGTTGGTCAATATTTCCCACTCAAAGAACAAAGAAAATTATGTCACTGGAACAAGCCCTTCAGCCCATCAAGCCTGCACCAATTCAGATCCTCTATCTAAACCTGTCACCTATCTTCCTAGGATCTCTCTGAGCAACCAATTTTCCCCAGGACTTTTCTATTGACTGTATAGTTCGCTCTTGAATTAGATCTTCCAAAATGCATCACTTCGCATTTGCCCGGATTGAACTCCATCTGCCATTTCTCCACCCAACTCTCCAGTCTATTCATATTCTGCTGCATTCTCCGACAGTCCCCTTCACTATCTGCTACTCCACTAATCTTAGTGTCATCTGCAAACTTGATAATCAGACCATCTATACCTTCCTCCAGATTATTTATCTATATCACAAACAACAGTGGTTCCAACACAGTCCCCTGTGGAACACCACTGGTCACAGTTCTCCATTTTGAGAAACTCCATTCCACTACAACTCTCCTGTTGCCCAGCCAGTTCTCTGTCCATCTAGCTAGAACATCCTGGACCCCATGTGACTTCACTTTCTCCAACAGCCTACCATGGGGAACCTTATCAAACGCCTTACTGAAGTCCATGTATATGACATCTACAGTCCTTCCCTCATCAAACAACTTTGTCACGTCCTCAAAGAATTCTATCAAGTTGGCAAGACATGACCTTCCCTGCACAAAACCAAGCTGCCTATCATGAAGAACCCCGTTTTCTTCCAAATGTAAATAGATCCTATCCCTCAATACCTTCTCCAGCAGCTTCACTACCACTGACATCAGGCTCACCGGTCTTTAATTAGCTGGATTATCCTTGCTACCCTTCTTAAACAAGGGGACAACATTAGCAATCCTCCAGTCCTCCAGGACCTCACCCGTGCTCAAGGATGCTGCAATGATATCTGTTAAGGCCCCGGCTATTTCCTCTCTCGCTTCCCTCAATAATGTGGGTTAGATCCCATCCAGACCTGGGGACTTGTCCACCCTAATGCCTTTTAGAATACCCAACACTTCTCCCCTTCTTATGCCGACTTGACCTAAAGTAATCAAACATCTATCCCTAACCTCAAGATCCATCATGTTCCTTTCCTCAGTGAATACCGATGCAAAGTGCTCATTAGGAATCGCATTCATTTTCTCTGACTCCTCACATAACTTCCCTCCTTTGCCCTTGAGTCAGCCAACCCCCTTCTAGTTACCCTCTTGCTCCTGATGTATGAATAAAAGGCTTTCGGATTTTCCTTAACCTGGTTTGCTGAAGATATTTCATGATCCCTTTTAACCCTCTTAATTCCTCGTTTCAGATTGGTCCTACTTTCCCAATATTCTTCCAAAGCTTCATCTGTTTCCTGTCGCCTAGACCTTATGTATGCTTCCTTTTTCCTCTTTGCTAGTCTCATTTGGAGTCTAAACTCATTTGGAATCAGCATCACACAAGGCACTGGTTATTATCACATTGTTGTTTGTTTTTGGGATTTCCCTGTGTTTACTTCAAAAGTATTTCACTGACTGTAAAGAATAATGGGCCGTTCTCAGATTGTGAAAGTTATTATGAATATAAGACTGTAACGTAAAGCACAGACCATCCAGCCCATCGAGTCTGCTCTGCTATTCAATTATCTCTGAAATCTGACTTAACCCCATTCTCTTGCTTTCTCCCCATCACCCTTGATCCCCTATTAATCATGACTCTCTCAATCTCTGTCTTAAATACACTCAGTGACTTGGCCTCCACAGTCCTCTGCAGCAATGAGTTCCACAGGTTCACCACCTTCTGGGCCAAAGAAATTACTCCGCATCTTAGTTCAAAAGGGCCATGCCTTCACTCTGAGGCTGAACCCTTGGGTCCTGGACTCTCCTACCAGTCAAAACATCTTCTTCACATCCACTTTATCCAGACGTCTCAGTATTTTGTAAGTTTTTATCGGATGCCCCTCATCCTTCTATCAAGTTCAGACCTAAAATCCTCCATTGCTCCTCAAATGGCTAACCCTTCATTCCCAGGATCATTCTTATAAACCTGTCAGAACCCCATCCAAGGCCAACACATCTTTCCTTAGATATGGGGCCCAAAACTGTTCACAGTATCCAAAAGTGGTCAAACCAGAGCCTTATACATCCTCAGCAATGCATCACTACCCTTGTATTCTAGCCCTCTTGAAATGCATGCTAATATTACATTTGCTTTCCTAGCTGCCATCTGAACCTACACATTAATCTTGAGAGAATCCTGAACTAAGACTTCCTAATCCCTTTGTGCTTCGGATTTTTGAAGCCTTACCCCATTTAAAAAAATAGTCTGTGCATGACTTCACACTTTCCCACACTGTATTCCATCTGCCCCTTCTTTGCCCACTCTCCTACTCTGTCCAATTCCTTCTGCAGCCTTCCTACTTCCTCAAAACTACCTGCCCCTTCACCTAGCTTTGTGTCATTTGCAAACTGAGCAAAAATGCTCTCATTGTCCAGATCATTAACGTATAACGGGAATAGTTGCGGTGCCAGCACTGGCCCCTACAGACCGCCACTCGTCACTGGCTGCCTTTATGAAAAAAGGCCCCTTTATCCCACTCTCTGCCTTCTGCCAGTCGGCCAATTCTCTATCCATGCCAGGCCTTGCCCCTGATACCATGGGCTTTTATCTTATTTAACAGCTCCCTGTGTGACAATTTGTCAAAGGCCTTCTGGAAATCCAAATAGATTATGTCCATTGGTTTTGATTTGATTTGATTTAATTTATTATTGTCACGTATACGGAGATACAGTGAAAATTATTGCTTTGCGTGCTAACCAGATCATATCTTATATAAGTACTTCAGAGTAATAGAACAGAATGCAGAATATAATAGGATGGCTTCAGAGAAGGTGCAGAGAAAGATCAGCTCTAACATATGAGAGCTCCATTCAAAAGTCTGATAACAATAGGGAAGAAGCTGTTCTTGAATCTGTTCATATGTGTTTTCAAACTTTTGTAATCTTCTGCCAAATGGAAGGGGCTCCTTTGTCTAACTTGCTCATTTCCTCCTCAAGGAATTCATAGATTTATCAGGCATGGCCTCCCACACTGACTCAGCCCTATATTACTAGGCACTTCCAAGGACTCCACAATCTCACCTTTAATAATGACCTCTAAAACCTTACCAAAGATCACTATCAGGCTAGCCAACTGTTAATTTTCTATCTTTTACTACACACCCTTCTTTGTTAAATAGGGGTGTTACACAAGCCATTTTCCAGTCCCCTGGGACCCCGCCTGACTCCAGTGATTCCTGAAGGATCAACACCAATGTCTCCACAATCTCCCTTTAGTTACCCCCTTCAGAACTCCAGGGTATTGTCCGTCCAGTCTGGGTGATTTATCCACCCTCAGACCTTCCCCAGACCCTTCTCCGTAGGGATGACCAATACACACATCGTAGAATCTCCTACAATGTGGAAGCAGGCCCTTCAGCCTATCAGGTCCTCAATTACCTTCTGAAGAACATCCGCCTCATCATTTCCATGTAACCCCACATTTAGGGGGCCAATCCACCTCGCCTGCACATCTTTGGGCTGAGGGAGGAAACCGGAGCACCCGGAGAAACCCACACAGACACAGGGAGAATGTGCAAACTCCACACAGACTGTCGCCCGAGGGTGAATTTGAACATGGGTCCCTGGTTTTGAGAGGCAATAGAGCCACCACACTGCCCACTGACTCTCTTGAATTTCTGGTATGTTTTTGGTTCTTCCTTTGTGAAAACTGATGCAAAGTACCTGTTCAGTTTCTCTGCCATTTCTAGTTCTCCATTACTGCTCCTACAGCCTCATTTTCCAGTAATTCCAGTGTCCACTCTTGCCTCATCCTTACCTTTTATCAATCAAAAAAACTCTTGCAATTTTCTTGTGTATTACTAGCTACCTTACCCTTTTATTTCATCTTCTCCTCCTCGCTGTTTTTTTAAGATGTCCTCTGCTGGTTTTAAAGGGTTCCCAATCCTGTGGCCTCACTCTAATCTTCTCCATATTACACGCTTTTCCATTTGTTTTTATGCTGTTCCTGATTTCCCTGTCAGCCTCGGTTACCCCATCCTCCCCTGAATATGTTCTTTCTGCTGTGCCTCCCAAATTACCCCCTGAAACTCCTGCCATTGCTGCCCCAACATCTTCCCTGCTAGGGTCCTCCCTTTCAATCAACTCTGGCCAGCTCCTCCCCCATGTCTTTGCAGTTACTATTACTCAATTGTGATACCGTTACACCTGATTCCAGCTTCTCCCACTCAAACCAAGGGGGGATCTCTATCATTGTACGGTCACTGCCCCCTCAGGGTTCCCTCACCTTCAGCTCACTAAGCAAGTCTGCCACTTTACACATTACTAAAGCCCAAAACTGCTTGTTCCCTAGTTCCAAAAAACATCTCGTGGACATTCCACAAATTATTTTTCTTGAGTCGGCTACCAATTTGATTTTCCCAGCCCATCTGCATATTGAAGACCCCTATGATTACTGTAAGGGTGCCTTTGTTACATGCCTTTCCTATCTCCTGATTTATTCTCTTCCCCATATCCTAATTACTTCCAGGGGGCCTGTACATAATTCCTAGCACAGTCGTTCTCCTTTGTCCTCCGTACAGATTCTAAACCTTCTGAGTCTACATCACTTCTTGTTGTTGAAGGCAATTCTGTACTCTGCACATCCGCCTATCCTTTCGATGTTTAATTCTCAGTCCTGATCCCCTTGGAGTTATATTTCTGTGATGGCCACAACATTATACCCTGCACTGTTCCATGTCTTTGGTGCAATTTGACATTTGCACATTCTGTCCATACCATTTCTTTTCTGTTAACAATCAGGCCCATAATGAATCAGCAATCCAATCCTCCCATTTACACTGGGTTTTATAATTCGCTATGGTTGGCTACCCACACACCAGGACTTGATTTAGAGCCCTATCTCCAGCCCTAGTTACACAGGTCACCATTAGCACGACGCTGATTTCATGGTTACGGTGCACAGCCTGTTGGGTTTCGTGATGAGAGTTCCTTGTATAGTCATTACCATTGAAACCAGGTGAAGGAGCACTGCTGCTCACACAGGGGCTGAGAGTCAGTTACAGGAATGGATGATGCAACGAGTCCATCGTCATGACCGGTCTCAATAGATACCGGGCATTGAACCGAAAAGGAGCACTTCCTCTGCTGGATAGTGGACTGTTTTCGTCTGGGTACTCAGTGGAACTTTCCAGTTGGTTCATGTGAGTGGAAATCGCTGATTGTTTAGAAATTAATTATTTTGGGTCAACATTAATTTAACCCACTCAACACCACCTCCTTCAGAGTTAACACCCTCAACACCACCTCCCACAGAGTTAACGCCCTCAACACCACATCCTTCTGAGTTAACACCCTCAACACCACCTTCCTAAGAGTTAATCCACTTAACACCACGTGTTTCAGGGTTAGCTCCATCAATACCACTGCCCAGAGAGTTAACCAACTCAATACCATTTCCACCAGAGTTAAACCCTTCAACATGACTTCCCTTAGAGTTCACCCACACACACCACCGCCTTCAGACTGAGCTCCATGAACCCACCATCCTTAGAGTTAACACACAACATCACCTCACTTAAAGTTAACCCACTCAAAGAACAAAGAACATAAAACAAAGAAAATTACACAGGAACAGGCCCTTCGGCCCTCCAAGCTTGCGCCGATCCAGATCCTCAATCTAAACCTGTTGCCAATTTTCCAATTATCTGTATCCCTCTGCCCCCTGCCCTTTCATGTATCGTGTCGAGATATATCTTAAATGACGCTACTGTGCCCGCCTCTACCACCTCCGCTGGCAACGCGTTCCAGGCACCCACAACCCTCTGCATAAAGAACGTTCCACGCATATCTCCCTTAAACTTTCCACCTCTCACCTTGAAATCATAACCCCTCATAACTGAGTTCCAGACACTGGGAAAAAACTTCTTGCTATCCACCCTATCTAAACCCCTTATGATTTTGTAGACCTCAGTCATGTCCCCCTGCAACCTCTGTCTTTCTAATGTAAATAATCCTAATCTACTCAACCTCTCTTCATAGCTAGTACCCTCCATACCAGGCAACATCCTGGTGAACCTCCTCTGCACCCTCTCCAAAGCATCCACGTCCTTTTGGTAATGTGGTGACCAGAACTGTACACAGTACTCCAAATGTGATTGAACCAAAGTCCTACACAACTGTAACATGACCTGCCAACTCTTGTACTCAATACCCCACCCAATGAAGGAAAGCATGCCATATGTCTTCTTGACCACTCTATTGGCATGCGTTGCCACCTTCAGGGAACAATGGACCTGAACACCCAGATCTCTCTGTGCACCAATGTTCCCCAGGACTTTTCCATTTACCGTATAGATCACTCTTGAATTGGATCTTCCAAAATGCATCACCTCGCATTTGCCTGGACTGAACTCAATACCACCTCCCTCAGAGTGAACCTTCTCAACACTGTCTCCCACAGAGTAAACTCACTGAACACCACCTCTATAAGAATGAACCCACTCAACATCATGTCTCTCAGAATGAACCCCCTCAATGTCGCCTCCTCAGAGCAAACCCACTGAACACTACCTCGCTTCTGACTTCACAAGGAAGAACACAAATAACATCCCAGAAATGATGGAGAACACAGGGTTTAGTGAGAAGGAGGAACTGAACCAGCTCAGTATTAGCAGTGAAATGGTTTTGGAGACATTGATGGGATTGAAGGCTTAAAAATTCCCAGGGCCTGACAATCTACATCCCTGAACACTTAAGGAAGTAGCATTGGAAATTGTTGATGCATTAGCGTTCATCTTCCATGATTCCTTAGATTCTGGAACAACTCCTACAGATTGAAGTGTAGCTAATGTAACTTCACTATTTAAAAAGTGAGGTAAAGTGTAAGCAAGGAATTATCGAGTCATCCTGATGGTGAGAATGGGAAGGTGCTTGAGTCATCCTGAGTATGAAGAATTTTATAGCAGAGCACTTACAAAACAGTGACAGGATCTGACATAGTCAGCACGGAATTACAAAAGGGAAGTCATGTTTGACAAATCTACAGTAATGCTTCGAGGGTGTAACTCGTCGTGTAGAGTGACGGAGCCAGTGGATGCAGTTTATTTATACTTTCAGAAGGCTTTTGACAAAGTCCCACAAGGGTGATTAATGTTTAAAAGTAAAACACATGGGCTTGAGGGGTAGTGTGTTGAGGTGGATAGAGAACTGGTTAGCAAACAGGGTACAAAGAGCAAGAATAAATGGGTCTTTCTTTCTGAATGGTAGCCAGTGACTAGTGGGGTACCTCTGTAATAGGGCCCCAGCTATTCACAATATACATGAATGATTTAGGTGAGGGAATAGAATGTAATGCCTCCAAGTTAGAAGGTAACACGGAGCTGGTTGGGAGGGTGACAATAGACAATTGACACCAGGTGCAGGAGTAGGCCATTCAGCCCTTCGAGCCAGCACCACCATTCATTATGATCATGGCTGATCATCCACAATCAGTATCCTGTTCCTGCCTTATCCCCATAACCCTTGATTCCACTATCTGTAAGATGTTTAAGGGTGAGCTGTGAGGAAGGTGCAGAGTTGCTTCAGTGTGAATTGGACTGGCGGAGTGAGTGGGCAACTGCTTGGCAGATGCAGGATAATGTGGTTAAATGTGAGGTTATCCAAATAGGTAACAAAAAAAAGGAAGGGAGATTGTTATTTGAACAGCTGTAATTTTGAGAGAGGGGAATGTTTGACTAGACATAGGTGTCCTCGTGCACTAGTCGCTGAAAGTAAGTGTGCAGGTGTGGCAGGCGGTGAAGAAGGTAAATTGTATGTTGTTCTTGTTAGTGAGAGGATTCGAGTACAGGAACAGAGATGTCTTGCTACAATTATACAAGGCCTTGGTGAGGGCACATTGAAAAATTGTGAGCAGTTTTGGTCTCCATTTCTGAGGAAGGATGTGTTTGTTACAGATGGAGTGCAGCGAAGATTTAACCAGACTGATTCCTGGGATGGCAGAACCGGCATATGAGGAGAGATTGATTTGGTTAGGATCATATTCACTGGAGTTTAGAAGAATGAGGGGGAGTCTCGTAGAAACCTATAACATTCTAACAGCACTAGACAGGGTGGATACAGGAAAGTTGTTCCCAGTGGTGCAGAAGTCCAGAACCGGGGATCATAGTTTTAGGATTCGGGGTAAACCTTTTAGGACAGAGATGAGGAGGAATTTCTTCACCCAGAGAGTGGGGAGCCTGTGGAATTCACTGTCACAGAAAGTGTTTAAGGCTAACACATTACATGTTTCCAAGAAGGAGATGGATATAGCGCTTGTGGCTAAAGGGATCGAGTGACATGGGGGTTGGGAGGTGGGTCAGGGGGTATTAGGGCATTGAGCTCGATGACCAGCCATGGTCATTAAATGGAGTGCAGGCTCAAGGGACTGAATGGCCCACTCCTATTCTCACGCTTCTGTAATTGAGGGATATGAGTACAATGTTGGCAGAGGATTTGGAAATTGGCTCTGGGGTTGACAATAAGGGAGGAAGTTGGAGGCTGCGGGAAGCTACGGTGCCAATGGACGGAATAATGGGTTCAACATGGGGAAGAGGAAGCTGCTGTATTTGGAGAAGTCAAGTAAGATAAAGGAAGACACAATAAGTGGGAGGATGCTGACAGGCATATTTATTTCCCTAAAGGTGATCGATGAAACAGATGAGTTTTTATAACAATTGACAATAACCCTCATGCTCCCCATGAGGCTCACTTTCAATGACAGATATTTTTAACCATAATCGATGGTAATTATCATGGTTTCCATTTCAGAGATCAATAATGTGAAGGTAAATTTGAGCAGCAGCTCTGGTAGGTTGGAGCTCATAGCTCTAGATCATTAAGCTGAGCCTCTGTCTTCCTGATGGAGTGACATTACCACCAGACCAATAGCCCCATACTGGCTGGTCTGTTCCTTCCAGGAAAGATGTGATGTTGTCAAGATTGGAGTATCTCAGGTCCAAGATAAGATCAGACACACTCAGTCTCCTTTCCTTGCAACATGTGGAATGGAGGGGAGACCTGACAGCAATAGGTTAAGCCTTGAGAAGGTGGGACAGTGATAGAATGAACAGGAAGAGCCTGTTCCCTTAATAGAGGAGTCTATTGCCAGGCAATATAGATTTCAGATCAGAGCGAGAGGGTGTTGTGTTAATTTGAAACAGAATAATGTCCGCTCTGAGCATTTAGGAACTCACTGCCCGAAAGGATGAGACAGGCAGAAACCTTAACCGCTTTAAAACTGCTTGGACAGCGATCTGAACAGCTGTGACCTACAGAGTGCGATCAGTCTGGATGGCTCCTTGTCAGCCTGCACAGAGGCAATGGGCCAAATGGTCTCCTCTTGTGCCGTAAACCGCAATGATTTCTATGAAAGTGAGAAAGGAAATTGATGGAAAAATGGCGATCAAAGTGACCCAATTATACAGTCACGTGCTTTATATCATGTTTGACATCATTGCACCCACTCAGCGATGGAATGAGTATCTTTCCACCTCTGTAATATGATGAGTAAACATACTAGCCTCTTATCATTTCAGAGATTGGATCGTGGCCAGGTTCTCGGAGCCTTGGAGACATCAGTACTATATATTGTCCCAGCATTTACCAACAAGATGTGACTGCAGACACGTCGTCATTACTAACCCAGCATTCACACTGGACAGCGAGTGTCCTGAGCCTCTCACAGCCCTACCAGAGTGGGACAGCTCATTGTGGAGTTCCTCTGTAAGATGCTGCACCAGACACTGAAACTGCACATCATTCTCCCAAACATTAAACCACCGTTTTGCTCAACATACTTAATGTTGAAATTCTTCATCAACATCACCACAGACACTCACCTTCTCACTGTCAGATATCAATATCTCTCCTCCTTCTGTCTTCTTTATTTATTCACAGAATGTGGGTGTCACTGGCTGGGCCCACCGTTTACTGCCCGACCCCAGTTGCTCCTTGAGTAGGTGCTGGTGAGTTGCCTTCTTGAACAGCTATAATCATGTGCTATGAGTAGGCTCACAATGCCCTTAGGAAGGGAATTCCAGGATTTTGACCCAGTGACACTGAAAGAATGCCCAAATCCTGTTGCATTTGAAAGCGGACTGCTTCAGTATCTGAGATGTCAAAAATGGTGCTGAACATTGTGTAATCATCAGCAAACATCCCCACTTCTGATCCTATGATGGAGGGAAGGAGCTGAGGATGGTTGGGCTGAGGACTCTACCCTGAGGAACCCCATCAGGGATGTCCTGGAGCTGAGATGATTGACCTCCCACAACCACAACCGCCTCCCTATGTGTCAGGTCTGACTCCAACCACCGAGAGATTACCCCCCGATACCCACTGATTCCAGTTTTGCCAGGGCTCCTTGATGCCACACTCGGTCGAATGCAGCCTTGATATCAAGGGCTGTCACTCTCACCTCACCCTCTGGGATTCAGCTCTTTTGTCCATGTTTGAACCGAGGCTGTAATGAGGTCAGGAGCTGAGTGGCCCTGGCGGAACCCAAACTGGGCGTCACTGAGCAGGTTATTGCTGAGCAGGTGCTGCTCGATAGCTCTGTTACTGACACCTCCCATCACTTTACTGATGATGGAGGGGAGGCTGATGGGGCAGTAATTGGCCGGTTGGATTTGTCCTGCTTTTTGTGTACAGGACATATCTGGACAATTTCCCACATTGTCAGGTAGATCCCAGTGTTGTAACTGTACCAGAAAAGCTTGGCTAGGGGCGCGGCAAGTTCTGGAGCATAAGTCTTCAGTACAATTGCTGGAATGTTGTCAGGGCCCATAGCCTTTGCAGTATCCAGTGTCTTCAACTGTTTCTTGATATCACGAGGAGTGGATAAAATTGGCTGGAGACTTGTATCTGTAATATTGGGGACCGCTGGAGGAGGCCGAGATGGATTGCCCACTTGGTCCTTCTGGCTGAAGATTGCTGCAAATACATCAGCCTTATCTTTTGCACTGATGTGCTGGGCTCTTCTATCATTGAGGATGGGGATATTTGTGGAGACTCCTCCTCCAGTGCGTTGTTTAATTGTCCACCACCATTCACAACTGGATGTGGCAGGACTGCAGAGCCTAGATCTGATCCAATGGTTGGGGGATCACTTAGCTCTGTCTATCACTTGCTGCTTTTGCTGTTAGGTGTGCAGGCAGTCCACGATAAATGGTATTCTCATGGTGAATACAGGACTTTGTCTCAACAAGGTCTGTGCAATGGTCACTCTTACTGATACTGTGATGGACAGATGCGTCTGGATGAGGATGAGGTCAGGCATGTTTTTCTCTCTTGTTGATTCCCTCACCACACACTTTGTTAACACTGTCAATGTCCCTTCCACAAATGGCCCAACTTTTGCTCTGCCCTTCTCTGTCTCGTCACGTGGCTCCTGTCCCTCCACTGTCAGTTTACAATGTCACTCTCCCTCCTTCCCTCACTCCCTCAATTTTAGGTACAGCTAATGCTCTCTGACTATGGGCACCTGGCAGATGGGCACTCACTGTGCCAGCTTTAACCAGTGGAATGGGTAGCACAAGATGGAGACAGAATCTCGAGCCAGTGTCTAGGGCAGCAGACAGTGATGGACTGATGGTTCTGAGCAGGCAGTGACTTAGAGAGTGAGCAGGTACAATTACATGATGCTTGTAATTGCTCGCTGTCACTTTTACCGACAGTAACTGTCAGAGGGTCAGTGCTGAAGGAGTGCGGCACTGTCGGAGGGTCAGTGCTGAGGGAGTGCGGCACTGTCGGAGGGTCAGTGCTGAGGGAGTGGGCACTGACAGAGGGTCAGTGCTGAGAGAGCGGCGCACTATCACAGGGTCAGTGCTGAGGGAGCGCCGCACTGTAGGAGGGTCAGTGCTGAGGGAGAGCCACACCGTCACAGGGTAGTGCTGAGGGAGTGCCACACTGTCACAGGGTCAGTGCTGAGGGAGAGCCGCACTGTCGGAGAGTCAGCACTGAGGGAGCGCCGCACTGTCGGAGGATCAATACTGAGGGAGTGCTGCACTGCCGGAGGGTCAGTACTGAGGGTGCACCGCACTGTCGGAGGGTCAGTGCTGAGGGAGCGCCGCACTGTCAGAGGGTCAGTGCTGAGGGAGCGCCGCACTGTCGGAGGGTCAGTGCTGAGGGAGCGCCGCACTGTCGGAGGGTCAGTGCTGAGGGAGCACCGCACTGTCGGAGGGTCAGTGCTGAGGGAGCACCGCACTGTCGGAGGGTCAGTACTGAGGGAGCACCACACTGTCGGAGGGTCAGTGCTGAGGGAGCGCCGCACTGTCGGAGGGTCAGTGCTGAGGGAGCGCCGCACTGTCGGAGGGTCAGTGCTGAGGGAGCGCCGCCCTGTCGGAGGGTCAGTGCTGAGAGAGCGCTGCACTGTCGGAGGGTCTGTACTGAGGGAGTGCTATGTTGAGCTGCCCTATGTTGCACAGAATGTTAAACTGAGCTTCCATCTACTTTCTCAGTTTTACATGATCCCATGCACATTATTTAGAGATCAGTGCAAAGTCCTTTCGGGAACCTGGTCATATACATCTCTTGTTCAACATGATGACAGTTTTATTGTTTCTGTGTGGTTGCTTTGTACAGATTGCTGACACATTTCCTCGCTTTACCGGGGCTGCACTTCCAAAATCCTTCAGCAGCTGGAAAATATTCTTTAATGTTTCAAGAGTGTGAATTGCTATCGTATACCTTCCAGATAGGATCATGGCAGATTCAATGAGTCAACGTGGGTGTGTGATTGAATCTGTGTGTGTGTGTGTGTGTGTGTGTGTGTGTGTGTGTGTGTGAGAGAGCGTGTGTCTGTGTGTGTGTGTGTATGTGTGTGTCTGTGTATGTGCATGTGTGTGCGTGTGAGAGACAGCATATGTCTGTGTGTGTGAGCATGTGTCTGTGTATGTGTGTGTGTGAGCGTGTGTGTGTATGTGTGTGTCTGTGTAAGTGTGTGCGTGTGTAATTATATTGACAAATGTGTCTGTGTTAGTGGGTGTGTTTGCATGGACTTTAGAAGGTATCTGTGTTGGAAAGTGCGTGAGAAACAGGGAGGGTTGCGTGTCACAGTGTGCTGGGAGATATGAGAGGGAGTCTGCGTGTCTGCCTGTGTCAAAGTGAGTTTGTATCAGAGAGGGTGTGTGTGTGTACATCCTCGTGTCTGTTTGTGGAGGTTATATCTTTTAAATCATAACAAACTTGATAGCGAGGCATAACATGAAAAATCATTTGAAAATATACACAGGTACAAAGTAAGGATGTTGATTGGAACCAGCTGGTAAAATTGGGGACTGGGAAGTGTTAAGCTCTGAGTTTGTTTTGACAGGTTCTCACTGGGAATGAAACAATGAAGTTGTTTTTCACAAGTCTGGTGTAATTTGTGCTTTTCTGAAGCCTGTATGACATTTTTAAAAAAAGACAATGTAAATTAGTTTTAGTGATGAATGAAGAAATCACTTTCCAATCACTAAGTGAAATATTATTCAGAAATCAGACAGACCAGATGATAGACAGGGGCCAAAGCAGAACAAACATTGGTATGATTCATTCTCAGAACGAGTGCATCACTGGCAACGCCAACTTCTCTCACTGCCTGTGAGATGATAATTTAACTTTCGGCAATCAGAGCTGGCTCTGTCAGTGACACTCCCAGTAACAGAGTGAAGATAGTGAGGCACAGCCTGGCCAGACTTGGCCAGGAATAACGAATGGAGTTTACATTTCGGTTCAAGCTCGCTGTCAATGGTGCTTCCTCTCCCTTTATAGCCAGCTGCGCTGTTTATCTCAATTAAATATTTACAACAAAAGCCCAGAGGGGATGGGAGCCGATCCTAATTCAGGATCCTCAATTGCGCTGCACTGGCTCTGAGTCTTTTGTTTTCTCGGACCTCCTCTGCACGCCTGTCCTAGAATAAAAGAACCGGCTATTAGAGAGATCGAGGGACATTCTGACCATTTAGCACCAAAACACAGCACGGGTTTAGATACAGAGTAAAGCTCTCTCTACACTGTCCCCATCAAACTCTCCCGGGGCAGGGACAGCACGGGGTTAGAGACAGAGTAAAGCTTTCTCTACACTGTCCCCATCAAACTCTCCCGGGGCAGGGACAGCACGAGGTTAGAGACAGAGTAAAGCTCTCTCCACATTGTCCCCCATCAAACTCTCCCAGGGCAGGGAAAGTATAGGGTTAGCCAGTACCTGCCCCTTATCACTGTCCAATATCCCTCTCAATTCTTCACGGACTGTTGTATTTTCTTGAGGGACCCTCTTTCATTTGTCTCTGGTAGCCTATGTAAACAATGCCAATGGAAGCTCCTCAGTCGCCTGGCCAGTGTTAACCTTCGATATTCAACCCAGATTTGACACATCCCAGCAGAACCCTCCCACTCCACCAATCAGATACTACACGTTGGGCTATTCCATAACAGTCCCATAGTGTTGAAGGTAGTGTATGCATGTGGATAGAGGATTGGCTAACTAATAGAAGACAGAGAGTGAGGATAAAGAAAGTATTTTCAGGATGGGAACCCACTGCTGTTGGAGTATCACGGGGATCAGTGCTGGGGCCATGATTATTCACAATCTGTATTAATGACTTGGATTAAGAAGGTGACTGTACTGTCGCCAAGTTTGTTGAAAACAGAAATAAGTGGGAAGGCATGCAGTAACAAACAGTCTGCAGAGGGATATTGACTCAGAAAGTGAGAGGGCAAAAACTTGGCAGATGGAATATAATGTGAAGAAATGTGAGACCGTACAATTTGGCAGGAAGAATAGAAGAGTTGGATATTATTGAAATGTGGAAGACTACAGAAAGCTTCTGGAGAGAGGGATTTTGGAGTCCTTGTCTATGAGCCTCGAAAAGCTAAAATCCAAATTTTGTGACTAATAAGAAAGGAAATGGAGAGTTGGCCTTTATTTCAAAGTAAATTGTGAATGAAACTAGGATGGTTTTGCTAAAACTATACAAAGCACCAGTCAGACCACAACTGAATACAATGGACAATTTTGGCCCGTTATCTGAGGAAAGATGTCCTGGCTTTGGAGGCTGTCTACACACTGATCATTAGGCTGATACCTGGCATGGAGGGACTGTCTTGTGAGGAGATGTTGCATTGATTGGGCCTGTACTCATTAGAATACAGAAGAATGAAAAGTGACCTCATTGAAACATATGAGATTCTGAGGGGACTTGGCAGGCTCAATGCAGAGGGATTGTTTACCCTTGTGGGACAGTCTGGGTCTGGAGGACATAACCTCACAACAAGGGTCATCCATTAAAGACAGAGATGAGGAAGAATTTCTTCTCTCAGAAGACTGACAGTCTGTGGATTTCTTTACAGCAAAGGGCTGTTGAGGCAAGGGTCAGAAGGTATATTCAAGTTGGAGGAAGACAGATTTTTAGTCAGGAAAGGAATTGAGGTTATAGTGATAAAGCAAGAAAGTGGAGTTGAGAATTGTCAGAAACTGCTGGAAAAATGCAGCAGAGTTCTGAAGAAGAGTCACTGGAACCAAAATGTTCTGCATTCTCTCCACACATGCTGCCAGGCCTGCTGAGCTTTCCTTGCCATTTCTGTTTTTGTTTCTAGTTATCAGCATCTGCAGGTCTTTGATTTTATTTTGTTTGAGGATTAGCCATGGTCTTAGTGAATGGCAGAATAGCTTCAATAGGCTGACTTGTACATTACATTGACATCTTCTGGTTTTATGGACCACGCAGTTTACACATGGCACTCATGGCCCCAGTCATTCCAACCCCACACCCCCCCCAACCCCAGCCCATGATGGGGGTGTATTTTGCTGAAGCCTTTCCAGCCCCTGGGATTGCGCAGGGCGATGGGACTGGAACATCTCACCTTCTCCTGCAGTCGATCGAGCATCGCAGCCAAGTGAGCTTCACGGTTTTCTTTCTGGATCTCGTTTCGCAGCTCGAGTTTCTCCTTCGCCATCTTGATGAAATTGTTATTCTCCTCGATGGCTTTCTGGATCACATCCCGTTCATGCTCCCTCTTTTCTGCCAGGTGTTTCAGTAACTCAGCCTCCTGACACTAAACCAAAAATAAAACCCACTATCAATGAAACATTGGAACAAGGAGAGACATTCCCCCCAGTCCCCACACATCCCCAAGAGACACATTCCCCTCAGTGCCCACACATCCCCCAGAGAGACATTCCCCCCAGTGCCCAAACATCCCCCAGAGAGATATTCCCCTCAGTGCCCACACATCCCCCAGAGAGACATTCCCCTCAGTGCCCACACATCCCCCAGAAAGACATTCCCCTCAGTGTCTGCACATCCCAAGAGAGACATTCCCCTCAGTGTCCACACATCCCCCTAGAGAGACAATCCCCTCAGTGCCCGCACATCCCACAGGGAAACATTCCCCTCAATGCCCACACATCCCACAGGGAGACATTCCCCTCAGTGCCCGCACATCCCACAGGGAAACATTCCCTTCAGTGTCCACACATCCCCCAGAGAGACATTCCCCTCAGTGTTTTCGCATCCCCCAGAGAGACATTCCCCTCAGTGCCCACACATCCCCCAGAGAGACATTCCCCTCAGTGTCCACACATCCCACAGAGAGACATTCCCCTCAGTGCCCGCGCATCCCCCAGAGAGTCTTTCCCCTCAGTGCCCGCACATCCCACAGGGAGACATTCCCCTCAGAGCCCGCACATCCCCCAGACAGGCATTCCCCTCAGTGTCTGCACATTCCACAGGGAGACATTCCCCTCAGTTCCTGCACAAATCCCAAGAGAGACATTCCCCTTCAGTGCCTGCACATCCCACAGGGAGACATTCCCCTCAGTATCCGCACATCCCCCAGAGAGACATTCCCCTCAGTGTCCACACGTCCCACAGAGAGTCATTCCCCTCGGCGCCTGCACATCCCCCAAGAGAGATATTCCGCTCAGTGCCTGCACATCCCCCAAGAGAGACATTCCCCTCAGTGTCCACACATCCCCCAGAGAGACATTCCCCTCAGTGCCCGCACATCCCCCAGAGAGACATTCCCTTCAGTGTCCACACATCCCCCAGAGAGACATTCCCCTCAGTGCCCACACATCCCCCAGAGAGACATTCCCCTCAGTGCCCGCGCATCCCCCAGAGAGTCTTTCCCCTCAGTGCCCGCACATCCCACAGGGAGATATTCCCCTCAGTGCCCGCACATCCCACAGGGAGACATTCCCCTCAGTGCCCGCACATCCCACAGGGAGACATTCCCCTCAGTGTCTGCACATTCCACAGGGAGACATTCCCCTCAGTTCCTGCACAAATCCCAAGAGAGACATTCCCCTTCAGTGCCTGCACATCCCACAGGGAGAGATTCCCCTCAGTGCCCGTATATCCTCCAGAGAGACATTCCCCTCAGTGTCCACACATCCCCCAGAGAGACATTCCCCTCAGTGCCCACACATCCCCCAGAGAGACATTCCCCTCAGTGCCCACACATCCCACAGAGAGACATTCCCCTCAGTGCCCGCACATCCCCCAGTGAGACATTCCCCTCAGTGCCCGCGCATCCCCCAGAGAGACATTCCCCTCAGTGTCCACACATCCCCCAGAGAGACATTCCCCTCAGTGTCCACACATCCCATAGAGAGACATTCCCCTCAGTGTCCACACATCCCACAGAGAGACATTCCCCTCAGTGTCCACACATCCCCAAGAAAGACATTCCCCTCAGTGCCCGCGCATCCCCCAGAGAGACATTCCCTTCAGTGCCCACACATCCCCCAGAGAGACATTCCCCTCAGTGTCCACACATCCCACAGAGAGACATTCCCCTCAGTGCCCGCGCATCCCCCAGAGAGTCTTTCCCCTCAGTGCCCGCACATCCCACAGGGAGACATTCCCCTCAGTGTCGGCGCCTCCCCCAGAGAGACATTCCCCTCAGTGTCTGCACATCCCACAGAGAGACATTCCCCTCAGTGCCCGCACATCCCACAGGGAGACATTCCCCTCAGTGTCTGCACATTCCACAGGGAGACATTCCCCTCAGTTCCTGCACAAATCCCAAGAGAGACATTCCCCTTCAGTGCCTGCACATCCCACAGGGAGAGATTCCCCTCAGTGCCCGTATATCCTCCAGAGAGACATTCCCCTCACTGTCCACACATCACCCAGAGAGACATTCCACTCAGTGTCCACACAACCCACAGAGAGTCATTCCCCTCAGTGCCCACACATCCCCTAGAGAGACATTCCCCTCAGTGTCTGCTCATCCCCCAGAGAGACATTCCCCTCAATGCCCACACATCCCACAGGGAAACATTCCCCTCAATGCCCACACATCCCACAGGGAAACATTCCCCTCAGTGCCCGCACATCCCACAGGGAAACATTCCCTTCAGTGTCCACACATCCCCCAGAGAGACATTCCCCTCAGTGTTTTCGCATCCCCCAGAGAGACATTCCCTTCAGTGCCCACATATCCCCCAGAGAGACATTCCCCTCAGTGTCCACACATCCCACAGAGAGACATTCCCCTCAGTGCCCGCGCATCCCCCAGAGAGTCTTTCCCCTCAGTGCCCGCACATCCCACAGGGAGACATTCCCCTCAGTGCCCGCACATCCCACACGGAGACATTCCCCTCAGTGCCCGCACATCCCCCAGACAGACATTCCCCTCAGTGTCTGCACATTCCACAGGGAGACATTCCCCTCAGTTCCTGCACAAATCCCAAGAGAGACATTCCCCTTCAGTGCCTGCACATCCCACAGGGAGAGATTCCCCTCAGTGCCCGTATATCCTCCAGAGAGACATTCCCCTCAGTGTCCACACATCCCACAGAGAGTCATTCCCCTCAGTGACCACACATTCCATAGGGAAACAACCCCTCAGTGTCCACACATCCCCTAGAGAGACATTCCCCTCAGTGTCCACACATTTCCCAGAGAGACATTCCCCTCAGTGCCCACCCATCCCCCAGAGAGACATTACCCTCTGTGCCCACACATCCCCCAGAGAGACATTCCCCTCAGTGCCCGCACATCCCCCAGTGAGACATTCCCCTCAGTGCCCGCGCATCCCCAGAGAGACATTCCCCTCAGTGTCCACACATCCCCCAGAGAGACATTCCCCTCAGTGTCCACACATCCCACAGAGAGACATTCCCCTCAGAGTCCACACATCCCCCAGAAAGACATTCCCCTCAGTGCCCGCGCATCCCCCAGAGAGACATTCCCTTCAGTGCCCACACATCCCCCAGAGAGACATTCCCCTCAGTGTCCACACATCCCACAGAGAGACATTCCCCTCAGTGCCCGCGCATCCCCCAGAGAGTCTTTCCCCTCAGTGCCCGCACATCCCACAGGGAGACATTCCCCTCAGTGTCTGCGCCTCCCCCAGAGAGACATTCCCCTCAGTGTCTGCACATCCCCACAGGGAGACATTCCCCTCAGTGCCCACACATCCCCCAGAAAGACCTTCCCCTCAGTGTCTGCACATCCCCACAGGGAGACATTCCCCTCAGTGCCCGCACATCCCCCAGACAGACATTCCCCTCAGTGTCTGCACATTCCACAGGGAGACATTCCCCTCAGTTCCTGCACAAATCCCAAGAGAGACATTCCCCTTCAGTGCCTGCGCATCCCACAGGGAGAGATTCCCCTCAGTGCCCGTATATCCTCCAGAGAGACATTCCCCTCAGTGTCCACACATCCCCCAGAGAGACATTCCCCTCAGTGTTTTCGCATCCCCCAGAGAGACATTCCCTTCAGTGCCCACACATCCCCCAGAGAGACATTCCCCTCAGTGTCCACACATCCCCCAGAGAGACATTCCCCTCAGTGTCCACACATCCCCCAGAGAGACATTCCCCTCAGTGTCTGCACATCCCACAGGGAGACATTCCCCTCAGTGTCCACACATCCCCCAGAGAGACATTCCCCTCAGTGTCCACACATCCCACAGAGAGATTTTCCCCTCAGTGTCCACACATCCCCCAGAGAGACATTCCCCTCAGTGCCCGCACATCCCATAGAGAGACATTCCCCTCAGTGCCCGCACATCCCACAGGGAGACATTCCCCTCAGTGTCCGCACATCCCACAGAGAGACATTCCCCTCAGTTCCTGCATATCCCACAGGCAGACATTCCCCTCAATATCGAGACATTCCCTGTGAGATTCCCCTCAGTATCCTGATAACTCCCTGCGCGATTCCCTCGTTGGTCTGGGATCCCTGTGCACTGTACCTTCCTTCTCTCTTCAGCAGCCTCAAGTTTTTTCTGGATCTCCTCGAGGGAAGGATCCCGTTTTTTTGGCAAGGCTGTGTGGAATTCTGGGACTCCCTCAAATGATGGTGGTTTCAGAATGACTTCGAACGACAGGCCGGACGCTCTCTTGTTCAGCTCCTTCACCTCCATGTCGGATATGAAGCACCAGTTCATGTCAACTGGGTCTGAAAGAAAAGTGAGTCAGTCTGTTACACAGGGACAGCAGGAGCCATTCAGCCCTTCAAACCTGTTACACAGGGACAGCAGGAGCCATTCAGACCCTTAAACCTGTTACACAGGAACAGCAGGAGGCCATTCAGACCCTCAAACCTGTTACACAGGGACAGCAGGAGCCATTCAGACCCTTAAACCTGTTACACAGGAACAGCAGGAGGCCATTCAGACCCTCAAACCTGTTACACAGGGACAGCAGGAACCATTCAGACCCTTAAACCTGTTACACAGGAACAGCAGGAGGCCATTCAGACCCTCAAACCTGTTACACAGGAACAGCAGGAGGCCATTCAGCCCCTCAAACCTGTTAAACAGGAACAGCAGGAGACATTCAGCCCCTGAAACCTGTTACACAGGGACAGCAGGAGGCCATTCAGCCCCTCAAACCTGTTACACAGGGACAGCAAGAGGCTATTCAGCCCCTGAAACCTGTTACACAGGGACAGCAGGAGGCCATTCAGCCCCTCAAACCTGTTACACAGGGACAGCAAGAGGCTATTCAGCCCCTCAAGATTGTTACATCATCCAATTATGTCATGGTTTTTCTCTTCCATATCTCTTGATCTCCTCACCCAAAAAAGCAACCTCAGGACCTCGGCCTTGAAAGCTCTAATGGACATTTCAAAGTGACATTGCTCCAGAATGTCCTGTCTGTAACTTTAGAATTAGATTCAGTTCTGGATCCTCTCTGCAAAATGAACCATTTCTCTTTCAGTACCCTCACCCCATGGACTCACCCACAGTAGCTATTGTGCTCTGTTGCTCAGTGTCAGGACTGTGTTAGTAGGTCATTATGCCCCCAGCTTTCCTTGATGAATGATCTAGAAGATGCTGACCCAAGGCTCTGTCCCTGATTACTAACCTCCGGAGGCTTGGAGACCGCTTTGCAGAACACCGCCGCTCAGTTCGCAATAAACAACTGCACCTCCCAGTCGCAAACCATTTCCACTCCCCCTTCCATTCTTTAGATGACATGTCCATCATGGGCCTCCTGCAGTGCCACAATGATGCCACCCGAAGGTTGCAGGAACAGCAACTCATATTCCGCCTGGGAACCCTGCAGCCTAATGGTATCAATGTGGGCTTCACCAGTTTCAAAATCTCCCCTTCCCCCACCGCATCCGTAAACCAGCCCAGTTCGTCCCCTCCCCCCACTGCACCACACAACCAGCGCAGCTCTTCCCCTCCACCCACTGCATCCCAAAACCAGTCCAACCTGTCTCTGCCTCCCTAACCTGTTCTTCCTCTCACCCATCCCTTCCTCCCAACCCAAGCCGCAACCCCATCTACCTACTAACCTCATCCCACCTCCTTGACCTGTCCGTCTTCCCTGGACTGACCTATCCCCTCCCTACCTCCCCACCTATACTCTCCTCTCCACCTATCTTCTTTTCTCTCCATCTTCGGTCCGCCTCCCCCTCTCTCCCTATTTATTCCAGAACCCTCACCCCATCCCCCTCTCTGATGAAGGGTCTAGGCCCGAAACGTCAGCTTTTGTGCTCCTGAGATGCTGCTTGGCCTGCTGTGTTCATCCGGCTTCACACTTTATTATCTTGGAATTCTCCAGCATCTGCAGTTCCCATTATCTCGGACACTGTCATGGTGCCCTCCCACCAGTGGTGGTACTGTTTAAACACAGGGTCAGCTGTTACTGCAGGTATCACTGTCTGAGCCCAGGCTTTAGCACGAATCTCACAACACAAAGACTGCTCCAATATCACTCACCTTCAAACTTATAGAGAGTCTTGTTACGAGGCTCCGGGTTGAAGCAGGAGCAGAGAAGGTTAAAGAGAGGAAGTTCCCTCATCTTCTGTTTGTAGGCTGAAAGTGAATAGTGATAAAACAATGAGAGTCCTTAGCCCTCACTCACAGAAACACAGCATTTCAGCCGTCCTAAAGATTACATGTTGACATTTTTGGGGAGACAGTGATACGGGATAATATTTTTAAAATTCACTCATGGGATGTGGACAACTGGCTAGACCAGCATTTATTGTCCATCTCTAATTACTCTGGAGGAGCTGGTAGTGAGTAGCTTTTTTGAATTGCATCTGTAAGCCAGAGACCCAGGCTGCTCCTATCACAGCACAGCAGCTAGTGACATATTAAACTCAATTCACAAATCTGGGCTCCTTTCGGGGAAGGAAATGGGCGATCCTCACCTGGTCTGGCCTATATGTGACTCCCGACCCACTGTGATGGAGTGATTTTGATCTGCCTCTGAAGTGGCTGAGTGAGACACTCAGATTAGGGCAAGGTGGGACACCCAAGCCTCATGAGAAAGAATTAATTTTAAATCTGGAATTAGAGCAATGTACCAGAGCCTGGCAGTTACTGAAATAATTGTGACAGTTGTGATCAATAATACAGTGCAAACACTGTGATTAGACGAGCCTGTTGTTATGTAGTAGCAGTGTCCCAATCTCTGAAACAGGAGGCCTGGGATCTATCTGACCTGCTCCTGCAGCGTGTAATAGCATCTCTGAACAGGAAAATAGCTGCTGGGATTAGAAGCCTTGTTCATACACACGGAGAGATTAGACTGGCCTCTACACACATTATGTTTCATGATGATGTTTTTGAGGATTAAGGGAGATTCTTTTCTCTTTGGGGCAGACTTGCAACATTGTTAGGGCGAAATGGCTGTGTCTGCGTCTGCTTTCTCATGTCTATTATCTCGCCTTCGCTGTCTCGGCATTGGTCTCGCTATCTGGGGTAATCAGTAACAGTCTGATGAAGGTTAAGAGCGGTGCAGTCCCTGTGTTAAAATGGCATTGCAGGGGAACAGGGTGAAACATACCAGACAGTGACATGGTAACTGGATGAATCGCTTTCGCGTTGACCTAGAAAGACAGAATGGAAGACGGAGGTTCAGAACAAACACCTGCGGGGAGAGTAAAGCAAAAATAAAATGAGCACAACCTCAGTATATTGAACCAGCAGCAGGCACGTAAACCTCAACATTTCACCTGGGAGCCCCTAACCAGGGAAACTGAGCCATTAAATCAGAGAAATCCTGGCAATTTTGTGCAAAATTGGAGTTGGCACATCATCTGGTTTACAACCAACAATCTGAACTAAAGTACAGCTGATGCTAGAGATCCAAGATGAAACAGAAAGTGCTGAAGGAACTCAGTAGGTCTGACAGCATCTGTGCAGAGGGAGAGAGACAGTGTGTTACTTGTCCATCCCCAGCCATCCTGAGAAGGTTGAACCAAAGGAGAACCTTGGTGGAGTGGGAACTTTAACTTTGTTTTTCTCTCCCCACAGAGGCTGCCAGACCTGCTGAGTTTCTCCAGCATTCTCTGTATTTTAACCTCTGACTGATGATGTGGTAGCATATAGAGAGTATAGCTGTATATAATACGGGTCACTGCTGTCAGTGTTTGGCCCAATGGGACAGTACAGAGCATGTTACTGTACCCAGGGTGTGGAACCATAGATACTACAGACCCTGTCCTTCCCATGTTTCCAGTTACAGGGTATTACAGTTTTTGTCAAAACAGTCAGTGTCTAGGACAAGGCAATGCTACGACCCCAGTTTATGGCAGTCAGAGCTCATGGTTATGAGATCTAACAACCTCTGTACTAGAACCCTCCTCCAATGGCTCCTAGCGTGATAGATCAGTCTTCAGCTGATTCAATACACTCCACATGGTATCAAGAAATGGTTGGAGACACTAGATATTGCAAAGACTGTGGGCCCTCACAACATTCCAGCAATAAAGCTGAAGACTTGTGCTCCAGGATGTGCCGCGCCCCTAGCCAAGCTTTTCTGGTACAGTTACAACACTGGGATCTACCTGGTCATGTGGAAAATTGTCCAGATATGTCCTGTACACAAAAAGCAGGACAAATCCAACCGGACAATTACTGCCCCATCAGCCTCCCCTCGATCATCAGTAAAGTGATGGGAGGTGTCAGTAACAGAGCTATCGAGCAGCACCTGCTCAGCAATAACCTGCTCAGTGACGCCCAGTTTGGGTTCCGCCAGGGCCACTCAGCTCCTGATCTCATTCCAGCCTCGGTTCAAAAATAGCGCACGGGGGTCAGTAGTTAGCACTGTTGCCTCACAACACCAGGAACCCGGCTTCACTTCCTCGGGTGACCGTCTGTGTGGAGTTTGCATGTTCTCCCGGTGTCTGTGTGGCTTTCCTCCGGGTGCTCCGGTTTCCTACCACAGTCCAAAGATGTGCAGGCTGGGTGGATCGGCCATGCTAAACTGCCCGTAGTGTTCAGGGATATGCAGACTAGGTGAATTAGCCATGGGAAAATGCAGAGTTGCAGGGATAGGTTAGGGGGTTGGGATACACTTGGAAGAGTTAGTGTGAACTTGATGGGCCAAATAGCCTGCTTCCACACTGTAAGGATTCTATGGACAAAAGAGTTGAACCCCAGAGGTGATGTGAGAGTGTCTGGCCTTGATATGAAGTCTACATTCAACTGCATGTGGAAACAAGGAGCTCAAGAAAAACTGGAATCAATGGGAATCATGGGGCAAGCTCCTTGCTAGTTGGAGTCATTGTTGGAGGTCAGCTATCTCAGTTCCAGGACATATCTGCAGCAGTTCCTCAGGGTAGTGTCCTCAGCCCAAACATCTTCAGCTGCTTCATCAATGACGTTCCTTCTATCATAAGGTCAGAAGTGGGGATGTTCACCGATGACAGCACAATGTTCAGCACCATTCATGAGTTCTCAGACACTGAAGCAGTTCATACCCAAATTCAGAGATAACAAGGTGTAGAGCTGGATGAACACAGCAGGCCAAGCAGCATTATAGGAGCTGGAAGGCTGACGTTTCGGGCCTAGACCCTTCTTCAGAAATGGGGGAGGGGAAGGGAGTTCTGAAATAAATAGGGAGTGAAGGGGAGGCAGATAGAAGATGGATAGAGGAGAAGATAGATGAACAGGAGACAGACAGGTCAAGGAGGCGGGAATGGAGCCAGTAGAGTTGAGTGTAGGTGGGGAGGTGGGGAGGGGATAGGTCAGTCCAGGGAGGATGGACAGGTCAAGAGGACAGGATGAGGTTAGTAGGTAAGAGATGGGGGTGGGGCTTGAGGTGAGAGGAAGAACAGGTTAGGGAGGCGGGGACGAGCTGGGCTAATTTTGGAATGTGGTAGAGGCTGGGGGGATTTTGAAGCTTGTGAAATCCACATTGATACCATTGGGCTGCAGGGTTCCCAAATGGAATATGAGTTGCTGTTCCTGAAACCTTCGGGTGGCATTGTTGTGGCACTGCAGGAGGCCCAGGATGGACATGTCGTCGGAGGAATGGGAGGGGGAGTGGAAATGGTTCACAACTGGAAGGTGCAGTTGTTTATTGCGAACCAAGCGTAGGTGTTCTGCAAAGTGGTCCCCAAGCCTCCGGTTGGTTTCCCCAATGTAGAGGAGACCACAGCAGGAACAGTGGATATAGTATACCACATTGGCAGATGTGCAGGTGAACATCTGCTTAATATGGAAAGTCATCTTGGGGCCTGGGATAGGGGTGAGGGAGGAGGTGTGGGGGCAGGTGTAGCACTTCCTGCGGTTGCAGGGGAAGGTGCCAGGTGTGGTGGGGTTGGAGGGGAGTGTGGAATGGACAAGGGAGTCCCGGAGAGAGTGGTCCATCCAGAAAGCAGACAAGGGTGGGGAGGGAAAAATGTCCTTGGTGGTGGGGTCGGATTGTAGATGGCGGAAGTGTCGGAGGATGATGCGTTGGATCAACACATTGTTGTGGCCCCAGCAACACTCACGGAGATTTGACACCATCCAGGACAAAGCAGCCGCTTGATTGGCACCACATCCACAAACATCCCACTCCCTCCACCACCGACACTCAGTAGCAGCAGTGTGTACTGTCTACAAGATGCCCTGCAGAAACTCAACAAAGATCCTCAGTCAGCACCTTCCAAACCAACACCCATATCAATCTAGAAGGACAAGGGCAGCAGATACATGGGAACACCACCTCCTGCAAGTTCCCCTCCAAGCCACACACCATTCTGACTTGGAAATATATCGCCCTTCCTCCACCGTCACTGGGTCAAAATCCTGGAAATCCCTCCGTAATAACGTAATGAGTCAATCTATAGCAGGTGGACTGCAGCAGTTCAAAAAGGCAGCTCACCCCCACCTTCTCGCTGAAAGAAGACAGAGGGTGGGAGTTGATGGGAAATGTTCATCCTGGAGACCAGTTACTAGTGGTGTACCGCAAGGGTCGGTGTTGGGTCCACTGCTGTTTGTCATTTTTATAAATGATCTGGATGAGGGCGTAGAAGGATGGGTTAGTAAATTTGCAGACGACACTAAGGTCGGTGGAGTTGTGGATAGTGACGAAGGATGCTGTAGGTTGCAGAGAGACATAGATAAGCTGCAGAGCTGGGCTGAGAGGTGGCAAATGGGGTTTAATGCAGACAAGTGTGAGGTGATGCACTTTGGTAGGAGTAACCGGAAGGCAAAGTACAGGGCTAATGGTAAGATTCTTAGTAGTGTAGATGAGCAGAGAGATCTCGGTGTCCATGTACACAGATTCTTGAAAGTTGCCACCCAGGTTGGCAGGGCTGTTAAGAAGGCATACAGTGTTTTAGCTTTTATTAATAGAGGGATCGAGTTCCAGAACCAAGAGGTTATGGAGAAGCTGTACAAAACTCTGGTGCGGCCGCACTTGGAGTATTGCGTACAGTTCTGGTCACAGCATTATAAGAAGGATGTGGAAGCTTTGGAAAGGTGCAGAGGAGATTTACTAGGATGTTGCCTGGTATGGAGGGAAGGTCTTACGAGGAAAGACTGAGGGACTTGAGGCTGTATTCATTAGAGAGAAGAAGGTTGAGAGGTGACTTAATTGAGACATATAAAATAATCAGAGGTTTAGATAGGGTGGATAGGGAGAGCCTTTTTCCTCGGTGAGCACGAGGGGGCATAGCTTTAAATTGAGGAGTGAAAGATATAGGACAGATGTCAGAGGTAGTTTCTTTACTCAGAGAGTAGTATGGGAATGGAACGCTTTGCCTGCAACGGTAGTAGATTCGCCAACTTTAGGTACATTTAAGTCGTCATTGGACAAGCATATGGACGTACATGGAATAGTGTAGGTTAGATGGGCTCGAGATCGGTATGACAGGTCGGCACAACATCGAGGGCCGAAGGGCCTGTACTGTGCTGTAATGTTCTATGTTCTATGTTGTCAACTGGGGATGGGCAATAAATGCTGACCAGCCAGTGACACCCACATCCCGTGAATGAATACAAATAACAGTGTTTGGGCCAGTGGGATATTCCATTCATTGCTCCTATAGTCTGCTGTCACACTGTACAGTTTCAGTGTTGGATGATGCTGGGTTCCTCGGTACTGTGCTGCCACCGGGTGGTCATTCTCATCTCTCAGGAAAGGGCGAAATGTGAGACAAGAACCAGCCCGAACATTTAATGGTATCTGGCTTCTTTTTTTTCAAAGACAACCTGTGGTTTGTGACTCACTCCTCACGCAAATATTGCTGTTAACGTTTCATTATCTCAAGTGCGCCGTAGGGGCTGCTCCAAGACAATTTTCTTTAGATTTTAAGTTTGACTGTTTTCTGTGGCCTCTCCTTCCTTCTTCTGTATCCCCAAAAAATCACCTTCTTCATAGAATCCCTGCTGTGTGGAAGTGGGCCATTCAGCCCATTGAGTCCACACCAACCCTCTGAAGACCATCCCACTCCCCTAAGCTATATCTGTAAGCCACCAGAAGAGGTAAGGCGAAAAGGCAGATAGTGCAGGGTTCCCCCGTGGCCAATCCCCACAATAACACGTATACTACTTTGCATACTGTTTGGGGTAGTGTGGTATGACCTTTCAGGGGCTAGCAGCAGCAGTCAGGTCAGTGGCTCTGACGCTCAGAGGGAAAGGGTGCAGTCAGACAGAGCGATACTGATAGGACACTCAGTTGTGAGGGGGACAGAAAGGAGATTCTGTGGCTGCAGAAGAGATACCAGGATGGTGTTAACAAAGTGTGGAGGGGTTGTGGGTGCTTATTGCACAATATTTGTCAGGCCAGTGGCTGTGGGACAATGGGAAGTAAAGAGTTATGAGCTTCGTAAATATCGTTGAGTTTGTGGGCAGAGAAACCGGTATTCAATATAATAACCTCGAGCAGGATGGGCAAGAGTGCTGTGGGTCTTGTGGAGTGTTTTTATTCATTCATAAGATATGGGTGGACCAGTATTTATTGCCCATCCCTGGTTGCCCCTTAAGAACATGACTGTGAGCTCCATTCCTCAACAGATGCAGCCCACGTGCTGTGGGTTGGCCCACAATGCCCTTAGGGAGAAAATTCCAGGATTTTGACCCAGCGACAGTGAAGGAACAGAGATGTATCTCCAAGTCAAGATGGTGGGTGACTTGGAGGGGAACTTGCAGAAGATGGTGTTCCCATGTATATGCTGCCCTTGTCCTTCTAGTTGGAAGTTCTCCTGAGTTTGGAAGGTGCGGCCTAAGGATCTTTGGTGAATTTCTGCAGTGCAACTTGTAGATAGTACACACTGCTGCTACTGAGCTGTACCCATCCAGGTAAGTGGGGAGTATTCCATCACACTGCTGAGTTGTGCCTTGTAAATGATGGACAGGCTTTGGGGAGTCAGGAGGTGAGTTATTCGCCACAGTATTCCTAGCTTCAGACCTGCTCTTGTAGCCACCGTGTTGAAATGGTTAATCCAGTTGAGTTTCTGGTCAATGGTAACCGCAGTATGTTAACAATAGAGGATTCAATGATGGTAACGCCATTGAATGCTCTTGGAAGAGTTGATGTGAACTTAATGGGCTGAACGGCCTGCTTCCACACTGTAAGATGGTCACTGCCTGGAGTTTGTGTTGCATGAATGTTAGATACCACTTTTCAAACCGAAGGCTGAATACTATCCAGGTCTTGATGTGTTGGAAATGGACTGCCTCAGTAACATACAGGCTACAATGATTCAAGAAAGGAGTTCACTACCATTTTCTCAAAGGTAATAAATACTGGTCAAGCCAACAACACCCGCATCCCACAAGTGAATTTGAAAATAAAGAGTTTGCAGATTATACTAGAGTACAACTCTGCTGCCGTTCCTGAAGGCCCCCACTGTGTCATGGATGTCATGGTTGCTAGGTCTGTTTGAAGTGTGTCTGGTAATAATGTCACACAACATGAGGTATCTCAAAGTGAAGATATGGTTTGCATCTCCACAGGACTGGAGTTGTCATTGTGGACATTCCCATTTGCAACAGATAAATTGGAGAGAAGAAGATTGGGTGCTTTGGGTGCGATGTGGAAGCACACTGTTTACACCGGGTTATGCTTTGGGATTGAAGGTGGGGTTGGAGGGCATGGGGAATAGTGATTGTAATATTTTCAAAGTATTTTTAATCTGAAGGGATAGGTTCCTGAGTTGTTTGGACAGCCTTGGTTTTCCCGAATCAACCTGACTCCTTTGGATCTCATGTGCAATTGATGGAATTGTTGAGTCGGAATTGGCTTCATTGCATCAAGGTTGAGAGTATTGGAATTGCCAATAGCAGTGCAGAGAGATGTCACTGCTACAGAGTGTGCAGACTGAGCTCAGCAGAGTTTGGCAGTAATTAATGGGTCACCCCCTCTGGGATCATTATGCTCAATCACTGTTCCCACATTGAGCAGAAAGCATTTGGGCCAAAGCCTGGAGGTTTCATAGAACATAGAACAATACAGTGCAGAACAGGCCCTTCGGCCCTTGATGTTGCGCCGACCTGTGAACTAATCTAAGCCCCTCCCCTTACAATATCCCATCACTTTTTGGAGCTATGCCCACTTTGGACACATTTTAGGAAGGTTACCCTTTATTCTTCTCAATTCTGATGAGTACAGGCCCAACCTGCTCAACTTTTCCTTGTAGAACAAACCTGAACTTCAGCTTACGTTTCAGCTGAGTGAATCTTCCCTGAACTGTCTCCAGTGCCAGTTTACACCTCTTGATGGGAGGAGATCAAATGAACTCACAGTACTCTGGGTGTGTTCTCACTGAGGCCCTGTGCTACATTCCATCCCTCTTGTACAGCAGGCCAATATTCCCCTTGTGAACATAGAACAATACAGCGCAGAACAGGCCCTTCGGCCCTCAATGTTGCACCAACCTGTGAACTACTCTAAGCCCCTCCCCCTACACTATCCCATCATTATCCATGTGCTTATCCAAGGACTGTTTAAATGCCCCTCATGTGGCTGAGTTAACTACATTGGCAGGCAGGGTGTTCCACGCCCTTACCACTCTCTGAGTAAAGAACCTGCCTCTGACATCTGTCTTAAATCTATCACCCCTCAATTTGTAGCTATGCCCCCTTGTACAAGCTGAAGACATCATCCTCGGAAAAGGACTCTCACTGTCCACCCTATCTAATCCTCTGATCATCTTGTATGTCTCTATTAAATCCCCTCTTAGCCTCCTTCTCTCCAATGAGAACAGACCCAAGTCCCTCAGCCTTTCTTCATAGGGCCTGTGCTCCAGACCAGGTAACATCCTGGTAAATCTCCTCCGCACCTTTTCCCAATGCTTCCACATCCTTCCTGCAATGGGGTGACCAGAACTGCACACAATATTCCAAGTGAGGCCACACTAGCGTTTTGTACAGTTGCAGCATGACATCATGGTGCTGGAACACAATCCATCTACCAATAAAACCTAACACACTGTAAGCCTTCTTAACAGCACTATCAACCTGGGTGGCAACTTTCAGGGATCTATGTACATGGACACCGAGATCCCTCTGCACATCCACACTACCAAGAATCTTTCCATTGACCCAGTATTCTGCATTCCTATTATTCTTCCCAAAGTGAATCACCTCACATTTATCTGTATTAAACTCCATTTGCCACCTTTTGGCACAATTCTGCAGTTTACCTAGTCATTAAGTGTACCTCCGCAGACTTGTGACTCATGTACCAGGACACCCATATCCCTCTGTACCTCAGGGTCCTAAAGTTTCTTTCTACTTAAATAATGTTCCAATTTTCTACTCTTCCTGCCAAAGTAGACACCATCACATTTTTGTACCTTATATTGTGCCTACCAATTTATTGTCCATCTGACCCATCGGTGTCTCTCTTTCAGACTCTTACACCCTGCTCACAACTTACTTTTCCAATATCTTTGTACCATCAACAAACCTGGTGACAAGATAGTCCATCATAAATCCTTACAGTGCAGAAGGAAGCCATTTGGCCCATCAAACCTGCACTAACTCTCTGAAGAGCATCCCACCTAGATCCACCTAATCCCTATAACCCCACATTTAGCACGGCCAATCCACCTAGCCTGCACATCTTTGGGCTGTGGGAGGAAAGTGGAGCACCCGGAGGAAACCCACACAGACACGGGGAGAATGTGCAAACTCCACACAGACACAGAGGAGAATGTGTAAACTCCACATTCGCCCGAGGCTGGAATCTAACGTGGGGCCCTGGAGCTGTGAGGCAGCAGCACTAACCACTGATTGATGAGTGACAGGCCCTTCCTCAGCAGGTCTGAGACTGATGGATGTACTGATTTTGTCAGGGCTCTCTTTCCTGCTTCCTTGCTGACTGCTCTACCTCCATCTCTCAGGCAGCAACCAGGACACGTTGACTCCAATTCTGATCGGCTTAAGGCCGATCTGAGACTGCGTGGAATCACAGACCTGACCGAACTTTGGTGTGAGCTCAGCAAGGGGCCTGACATTGGGGAATACAGTCATGAACCATTTTGCTCACGTGGCCCAATTAACAGTGTCACTACTGACCCATGAGGTGGGGGAAGGGGCTGGGGTATTCCCTGTTCACTGGTGTCCTTCCATACTCCACTCTGAGCCTGATCTTTATCTGAGGCAGTGTAGAGGCGAACTGTACAACCAATTCACTGCTATAAACAGGATGGTGAGAACCAGGCTTGGCCAGGCATAGCTTGGTACCTCTCTGATGAAGGGTCTAGGCCCGAAACGTCAGCTTTTGTGCTCCTGAGATGCTGCTTGGCCTGCTGTGTTCATCCAGCCTCACATTTTATTACCTTGGAATTCTCCAGCATCTGCAGTTCCCATTATCTCTGATAGCTTGGTACCTTCTGGTTTGTTTTGCTGTTAGTCAAGAGCAACTGTGACCTTGGAAATCTTGATTTTGGCTTCAGGGAATGGGCCGCTGGTGATTGTAGAGCCAAGGACATGAAGTTGTTGAGGGCCTCTGGATTGTGGTAATTGATGTTCAAATCATAGAATCCCTACAGTGTGGGCAAAGGCCCTTTGGCCCATCATGTCAACACCAACCCTCAGAGCATCCCACCCAAACCCATCTCCCTGTAATCCACCTAATCTATATATCACTGAACACTATGGACAATTTAGCACAGCCAATCTACCCAACCCGCACATCTTTGGACTGTGGGACGAAACCGGAACATCCAGAGGAAACCCACCCAGGCACAGGGGCAATGTGCAAACTCCACACAGACAGTCGCCCGAGGGTGGAATTGAACCCAAGTCCCTGGCGCTGTGAGGCAGCAGTGCTAATCACTGAGCCACCGTGCCACCCTATCATTGGAAGGTCTCCAGGCTCAATGCCCTGGCATTTAACATTGGTCTTCCAGATACCTAGTGTCAGTCTCCCTCACTCACTCCCAGGGGAACTGATCGGCATGCTGCTGTTCAGAGATAATGGGAGCTGCAGATGCAGGCGAATCCGAGATAACAAAGTGTGGGGCTGGATGAACACAGCAGGCCAAGCAGCATCTTAGGAGCACATAAGCTGACGTTTTGGGCCGAGACCCTTCATCAGAAAATGGGGAGGGAGAGAGGATTCTGAAATAAATAGGGAGAGAGGGGGAGGCAGACCGAAGATGGATAGAGGAGAAGATAGGTGGCGAGGAGATAACTCTAACCCTCTTCCGCACCTACACTGGCCCAAAACCCCAACCCTTCCTCCGTTACATTGATGACGGTATAGGCACCGCCTCTTGCTCCCAAAAGGAGCTCAAACAGTTCATCCACTTCACCAACACCTTCCACCCCAACCTCAAGTTCACCTGGGCCATCTCCAACACATTGCTCACCTTCCTAGACCTCTCTGTCTCCATCTCAGGCAACCACCTAGAAACCAATGTCCATTTCAGGCCCACCGATTCCCACAGCAACCTAGAATACACCACCTCCCACCCACCTTCCTGGAAAAATTCCAACCCCTATTCCCAATTCCTTCACCTCTGCCGCATCTGCTCCCAGGATGAAGCACTCCACACCCGTGCATCCCAGATATCCTCGTTCTTCAAGGACTTCAACATCTCCCCCCCCCCGCAGTGGTCAAGAACGCCCTCGACCATGTCTCCCGCATTTCCCACAACTCAAGCCTCACACCCCGTCCCCACAATAACTGCCAAAAGAGAATCCCCCTCGTCCTCACATACCACCCCACCAACCTCCGGATACAATGCATCATCCTCCGACACTTCCGCCATATACAATCCGACGCCACCACTAAAGACATTTTTCCATCCCCACCCAGGTCTGCTTTCCAGAGAGACCACTCTCTCCACGACTCCCTTGTCCGCTCCACACTCCTCTCCAACCCCACCACATCCAGCACTTTCCCCTGCAACCGCAGGAAGTGCTACACTTGCCCCCACACCTCCTCCCTCACCCCTATCCCAGGCCCCAAGAAGACTTTTCACATCAAGCAGATGTTCACCTGCACATCCACCAATGTGGTATACTGCATCTGCTGTACACGGTGTGGCTTCCTATACATTGGGGAAACCAGGCAGAGGCTTGGGGACCGCTTTGCAGAACACCCACGCTCAGTTCGCAATAAACAACTGCACCTCCCAGTCGCGAACCATTTCCACTCCCCCTCCCATTCTTTAGATGACATGTCCATCCTGGGCCTCCTGCAGTGCCACAATGATGCCACCCGAAGGTTGCAGGAACAGCAACTCATATTCCGCTTGGGAACCCTGCAGCCCAATGGTATCAATGTGGATTTCACAAGCTTTGAAAATCTCCCCTCCCCCAACTACATCCAAAAACCTGCCTAGCTCATCCCCGCCTCCCTAACCTGTTCTTCCTCTCACCTATCAACTCCTCCCACCTCAAGCCGCACCCCCATTTCCCACCTACTAACTTCATCCCGTCTCCTTGACCTGCCCATCCTCCCCAGACTGACCTATCCCCTCCCCACCTCCCCACCTATACTCTCCGCTCCACCTATCTTCTCCTCTATCCATCTTCAGTCTGCCCCCACCCCTCTCCCTATTTATTTCAGAACCCTCTTCCCATCCCCCCTCTCTGATGAAGGGTCTAGGCCCGAAACATCAGCTTTTGTGCTCCTGAGGTGCTGCTTGGCCTGCTGTGTTCATCCAGCTTCACACTTTGTTATCTTACATGCTGCTGTTAGTGAGCTTCAAAGGACGAGGTCAGCTCTCTGTCAACAGCAGACACCACCCCATAGACTAGGACAAAGGTGCGCTCTGCTCTTGGTGTGCAGTCTTACCAAATTGAACAGCTACAGAAAGCTTAAGCACACAGGGAAACAGGCTCGTTCAGATGCCAAATGTATCTAATAACAGCAACGGGAGGAATACGTCGAGAAATGTCATAGCAAGGTACAACCTGCTTTACCCAATAACTATAAAAGGGTTTAACCGACTGTAATTGTACGCAGCACCTTCCAAACCCACGGCCACTTCCATCGAGAAGGACAAGGGCAGCAGATACATGGGAGCACCACCCCCTGTAAGTTCCCCTGCAAGTCACTCACCCTCCTGACTTGAAAGTATATCGCCGTTCCTTCACTGTCACTGGGTCAAAATCCTGCAATTCCTTTCCTCATGGCTTTGTGGGTTAACCCACAGCAGGAGGACTGCAACGGTTCAAGAAGGCAGTTCACCATCACCTTCTTAAGGGGCAGCTAGAGTGGGCAATAAATACCAGGCCAGGCAGGGACACCCACGGCCCACAAGTGAATAAAAACCAATGATGCAATTGTAGTACTTAAACTGATAAAGGGATTCGAGATGCTGACAGAGTGAAACTGTTTTCTCTCATGATGGCAGGCGAGGGGACACTGGCGAGCAGAACATTCCCACTGGAGCTGGCTGGCTCAGTCAAGGGTCTTATCCAGGAATGTTCCCTGGCACACAGCCTCTCCCCTCATCAGGTGTGGCACTTGGAGCTGATTGATAGATTTTCCCGATAGTTGGTTATCGGGGTATCGGACTGTGGAGCAAACATGGATCCATGAGGTGGATGGCCATGATCTGATTGGTTGGTGGAACAGGCCCCAGTGATGTAAACCATTGACAAGATGTTAGACATGGTGGTGTGACAGCCCATCCCCCTGTCCCTGTGTCTGCTGTCCTTGAGGTACAGCTGTCCCTGAGCTCTCTCTATATCTGGGTGTGAGTTCCTGCCACATCACCACAAACATCCCTTTGTGCAGAAACATCTCTCTGAACCCTCAGACGTCTGTAAGGAATTTCACAGAGAAGTGGTCCTGAGGATTGGGAACGAGTCATTTTGGGCAATGAGCCTCAAAATAGATTCAGGAAATCCAAAGTGTGACTTCTTCCCCATTACTAATGCAACCCCACACCAGTCTCTAGCCACTCCTGCATCTGTACTGCTTCCAGGTACGTCCCTCCCCAGTACAGATCACAGATGACGTGAACCACGCCTTTCTAGACCTTCTTACTCAGCGACCAGCTGCTCGGAATTACAAATTACTGAGGATGAGATCACATTCCTTTAGTTTAGGAACCTCAGAAACCTCAGATTAGGGAACTGCGCCCTGCAGCTGTGATATAACACATCGTGTGAATGGTAACACCATGGTGATGTTACTGAGCTGTTCAGCCATGATATGGAGATCATAGAATCATGGAATCCCTACAGCATGGAAACAGGCCATTTGGCCCAACAAGTTCACACTGCCCCGCTGAAGGGCATCCCAGTTCGACCCATTCCCCTACCCCTGATTTCCCCATGTCTCACCCACCTAACCCACACACCCCTGAACACTACGGGCAATTTAGCATGGCCAATCCACCTAGCCTGCACATCTTTGGACTGTGGGTGGAAACCGGAGCACCCGGAGGAAACCCACGCAGACACGAGGAGAATGTGCAAACTCCACACAGACAGTCGCCCGAGGCTGGAATCAAACCTGGGTCCCTGGCGCTGTGAGGCTGCCATGCAAACCACTGAGCCACCGTGCAAGATGACAGTTCAAATCCCACCAGGGACTTCATATTGAAAATGCAGAAGATTATGGTGATCACAACAACACCAGGATATTGTTAATAACTGATCTGGTTCACCACCATCTCTGAGGTGGGCGAGGGGAGGGTCCTTAACTTGTCTGGCCCAAATGTGACTCCAGACCCACAGCCATGTGACTGTCTCAAATAGTGCAGAAAGCCATTGATTTGCAATAAAATGCTTCAATACACAACAGAGGCTCAAGAGAGTAGTTCATCATCAACTATTCATCGGTGATTGGAGCCAGCAAGATATGGCCAGCTAGCAAAGCCCACATCCTGAGGCTGAAATACAGTTAGGAAATTGTCTTGGAGCCCAGACTGGCTGGAGCAAATCAATAGATCGCCCCTTTCCACCATCTGTCAAGCTTTCTAATCTCACTATGTTCTGTCCTCTCATGAATATTCCCAATCATGTGATATCAATGGGAAATAATGTGATTTAAAAAACCCAGCAATGATGTAACCTTGGAACAAAATCCTTTGATACTAAGTCAGAAAATATTGAAAATCCTTCACAGCTACAAAGGCAAATTCACCACAATCAAACATTTGAGAAGCCCCCATTTAGTTACAGGTTGGCCAGGCTGTCAGTATCCTCAGCACTGACAGTTTCAACAGAATACAATTAATCAAAACCCCGTCTCCTCAAATGTATTCAAACTGATGAGGATCATTTCCAGGCTATCTGCCTCTGTTTGTGAATAAGTGCACAGTAACTCACTGACTACAAAGTCACAGTCAGGTTAAAGCAGGCAGCTGGAATATGACAGAGGACCTCGTTGGGGGGAGATTAGTTCCACTGCAGACATTTCTGATTGAAATATCTGAACTGCTTGCCACTGGAGAGTCTTCAGAGAACTCAAGGATAAACATCTTAAACCCAGCCCCTGGTTTTAACTAGAATGAAATATCTTGACCAATGAATTAGAGAAAATTTCTGGGTCACGGTGAAATTGTATTAAAGTTACTGTCAGACTGGTGTAGCCGTGGAAATTCAGAAATGGCCCAAAGGCTCTGTATTTAATCCTGCAAGATATGGTAATGATCGATGAGGGACAGCGTAGAGAGAGCTTTACTCTGTATCTAACCCCATGCCATCCCTGTCCTGAGAGTATTTGATGGCGACAGTGTCAAGAGAGCTTTACTCTGTATCTAACCTCGTGCTGTCCCTGTCCTGGGAGTGTTTGATGGGGGACGGTGTAGAGGAAGCTTTACTCTGTATCTAACCCTGTGCTGTCCCTGCCAAGGAACACACGAATAATCGTGCAGTCTACGACAGTGATGTCCCTGAGCAGAAGGTTAACAATTACACTGAAAGGGGATCTAATCTGAATGAAGAAAAGAAAACTATGAATTTAGGGAATTAAAAATGATACTTGTCTTGGTTCACAAAGGAAAGACAGGAGCTTGGAAGAGGCTTTCAGTCGATCGATTTCTGTCGACTGACAACACCCTGCCTCTGATGTTACACTATCTGCAGTACTGTCCACAGGTCACCTTTCAGATACAATTTTTGTGACTATAACCAAGCAAGTGTCGTATCGGAATCAAACCTTGCAGTTCGGTCCCAGTGAACCAGCCTTATTCAGCACAGTTAGGAATCACTGTGTGGCATTGTTCCCTCGGGATACACAGACACTGGAGTCTGAGTGTCTCCGAGCTCAGGCGCCAGTGCACAGTTAAACGAGACGTCAGAAGATGGGTGGCTCAGGCAGCATAAGGGTTTACAGGAGTCAGTGCAGGAGATTAAAACGACATTTTAGAAATTATCCTCATTGCAGGACACAAATAGGCACACGTACACAGCCAGACATACACAACACACACAAACACACACCAGGGACACAAACAAACACACACAAACGCGCACACACATACAAGCAGACATATGCACAAAGACAGATTAGACAAACACACATACACAAAGGCAGATACATATACACAATCTACACATTGACACACACACACACACGCAGGCAGACGACACAGACACACCTAGTTATAGACACATAGATAAGACAGGTTGCACCCTGTACTGTTCTTCTTATCAGTCTCATTTGCCTAATTTACTGACTCATTATCATTTCACCAAAAATAAACAAAATATCCATTTTCAAAAAGAAATGTTATGTTGGAAATCTCCTCCGACAGAAGACATTAGTTATTGAAAAATGCCACAATTTTGTCTTCCACACCAGCGTATTCCCAACACACAATATAATTAACCTTCCAGAATTAATTCCAGCCCTACACATCGCACACAAAATCTCAATGGATCACATCCCCACGCACTGATTTTCTTTTGAAAAGCATTTTCCTTGAACGATACATCTGCCCCCTCACCGACTAAAGAAATCTCAACCATAAATATCTATCAATGCAAAAATTAATTTTCACAGCAGAGAAATCCATATTAAATTGATTTTAAACAAAAGAAAAGCATCCAGTAATTATCAAATATAAAGACATATCTAGATTTCGGATAGTCGTCATTACTGCAGAGGCAGAGGCAGGTCACATTTGATTGTAGGTGGAGTGATGTGTTCCAAACCCTCGCTGCTTGCTTTGTTCTGTCTGTACTTACCACAGCCCTGAACCCAGTCAAAGAGTCATGTCAGAGTCAAATGCTCAACTCCAGCCTCTCTCATTACATCACTTCTCCACCACCCCATTGGACCACAAGTAAGCTGAACACTGATTGGCCACTGGTTAGAAGGTTGGGTCTTGGAACATTAACCCCCAGCAGGCCCAGGCCTTGCCCCTTCCCCTTCCTACGCTCCACTCACAAGTCCCTGGGCCACCTCTGTCAGAACCAGAACCTGGCCAGTGGATGACAGAAGGATGTGGGAGTGGCATGTCCAGCATTCCTTCCACATCGCACCCACCCCCTCAGGAAAAGAAAGACCACCAAATGTTAGCCTCTTACCCCAGTCCCTTTCAGACTTTTGGGTCCTGGGGAATTCAGCGATGAAGGGGATAACTTGTAAAAATGGCATTGAGGTTTATAAGATTAGCTGTGATCCAGCTAAACGGTAGACTGGCTGTTGGGGGTTGGTTATTACACTTGGCTGGAGGCTTGGTGACCCCAATGTTAAACTACTGCCAGTCATATCTCTCGAATGAAACGGCAGCCCATAGCCATCTGAGACTATATGCACTTCAGATTTAGGTAGGCCAGGCTTGAGGAACTGAATGGCCTGCTCATGTTCCTTTTGCCTGTGTTTCTCAATGTTCAGCACTATCCAGAATTCCTCAGATACTGAACTCGGGGGGAGATGGCCCAGTGGTATTATCACTAGACTACATAACCCCCTGAGACCCAGGTAATGTTCTCGGGACCCAGGTTCAAATCCTGCCATGGCAGATGGTGGAATGTGAATTCAATACCAATTTGGAATTTAGAGTCTAATGGTGAGCATGAAGCCATTGATAATCGCTGGGGAAAATACCCATTGGGCTCACTAATATCCTTCAGTGAATGAAACTGTCATCCTTATTACAGGATGAACATATGAGCTTCCTTGTGAGAGAAACTGCCATCCACATAACTCCAGACCCACAGCAATACGGTTGATTCTTAAGGGCCAGATGAGCAAATAGGACTGTGTAATAAATGCTGGCTTAGCTAGCAATACCCTCATCTTGTGAATGAATTAAGAAAGTCCAAATCCAAATGCAGTAAAATCTGGACATTGTCTAGGTCTGTGGCGAAAATGGAAAATAAACATGCATACCACATAAAGTCCAGACAACGGCCACAACTGAGAACCTAACCATTGCTCCTTGATATTCAGTGGCATACAGCAAGGTACTGGTGAGATTGTGAGCAATTTTGGTCCCTTATTTAAGAAAAGAGAAGTTCAGATAAAGTTTGCTGTGATGATCTGTGGTATTGAAGGGGCAGTCTTATGAGCAAAGGCTGAACAAGTTGGAACTCTACTCACAGGAGTTTAGAAGAATTAGAGGTGATCTCATTGAAGCAGAGAGGATTCTTAAGGAGCGAGACAGATGCTTCCCCTCGTGGGAGAGTCAAGGACCAAACAGTCTTATTTTTAAATTCACTCACAGGATGAAGTTTTGCTGGCTAGACCAGCATTTACTCTCATCCCTAACTGTCCAGATGGCACTTAAGTATCACCCACATTGCTGTGGGCCTGGAGTCACATGTAGGCTAGACCAGGTAAGGATGGCAGTTTCCTTCCTAAAGGCCACTAGCTGAACCAGGTGGGTTTTTCTGAGAGTTGGTAGTGGTTTCATGGTCATTGGTAGATTGTTAATTGCAGATTGTTTTTAAAATTGATTTCAAATCTACCATCTGCGATAACAGGACTCAAACCTGGGTATCTAAAACATTACCTCGGTCTCTGAATTAACAGATAATACCACTAGGCCATCACTTCCCCCATAGGCTCAGAATAATGGGGTTCCTGTTTCTTGTTTCAGAGGGTTCTGAGTCTTTGGAATTCCTTGCTGTGGAAAGCCGTGTGGGCAGAGTCTTTGTGTATACTTAAGGCACAGACCAATAGATTCTTGATTAGTTGTGGAATCACGAGATACCGAGAAAAGCAGGAAAGTGGACATGAAGAATGTCAGAACATTCATCATCCTGTTAATGTCAGAGCAGGCTTGAGGACTGAACAGCCTACTCCTGCTCCTACTTCATATGGTCAGTTTATCATCACTGAATTTCCCCAACATCCTGCGGGTTGACGTTTACTAGATACAGACTGGGCTCACCACGTAAACACAGTAAAGAGCGGGTCAGAATCTAGGAATACTGTGGCAAGTAGCTTACCTCCTGATCCCCCAAAGCCACTCCACCAACAACAAGGCACAAGTCAGGAGTGTGATGGAACACTCACCACTTGCCTGGATGGTTGCAGCCCCAACAACACTCAAGTAGCTCGACACCATCCAGGACAAAGCAGCCGCATGATTGGCACCACATCCCACTCCCTCCACCACCGACACTCAGTAGCAGCAGTGTGTACTATCTACAAGATGCCCTGCAGAAACTCACCAAAGATCCTCAGACAGCACCTGTTGGGCGATAACCTGGTGTTCTGTGACTTCTGACTTTGTTCCTCTCAAAGGGCATCGTGGGCCAACATACAGCAGACAGACCACAGCAGTTCTAGAGGGCAACTCACCCCCACCTTCTCAAGGGGGCAGCTAGGGAACAGGTGATTAATATTGGCCCAGACAGCAACACCCACATGCAGTGAACGAAGACAGATAATGCTTTGCTTAGATTCAATGCAACCATAAGAATCACTGCACCTTAGACCAGTCATTCCCCCGACATTAATCTCTGACACTAATTTTTTTTTCTCCCTATTAGAGTCATACAGGATGGAAACAGACCCTTTGGCCCAACTACTCCGTTTCGACCAGGTTTCCTAAACTGAACTAATCACATTGGTCTGCACTGGGCCCATATCCCTCTAAATCATTCCTAATCATGGGCCTGTCCAAATGTCTGTTAAATGTTGTAATTGTACCCATCTCTACCACTTTCCCTGGCAGCTCGTTCCATACACAACCACCTCTGTGTGAAAAAGATACCCCTCACCTCAGGTCCATTTTAAATCTTTCCACCTCACCTTAAATGTATGCCCTCTATTTTGAACTCCCCTACTCTAGGATATTCACCTTATCAATGTCCCTCATGATTTTATAAACCGCTATAACGTCACTCCAGGGAAAATAGTCCCAGCATATTTAGGTTCTCCCTATAGCTCAAACCCTCCATTCCCAGCCACATTCTTGTCAATCATTTTTGTACTTTTTCCACTTTAATAACATCATTTATAACGAGGCAACCAGAAATACAGCAGTACTACAAATGTGGTCACACCAATGTCTTCACGTCATTCACTAATGACTTGGATAATGGCAAAGAAAGTCAATTATCCAAACTTGCTGATGACACAGTGATGGGCAGCATTGTAAATGAAAGCATAAAATTACAATGGGATATTGATAGACTAAGGGAGTGAGCAAAACTATTGCTGATGGAATTCAATGTAAGCAAGTGTGAGGTTATCCATTTTGGGTGGAGAAAGGATAGATCAGGGTGCTATCTAAGTGGTAGGAAGTTAAATACAGTGGATGTCCAAATAAACCTGGGGATTCAGGTGTGTAGATCTTTGTATGAGGTTCGGAGCCCTGTTCCACAAATGGCAGTGGATGCTGGATCAATTGTAAATTTTAAAACTGAGATAATTTTTTGTTAATCAAGGGATTTGAGTCAGAACAGGTATATGGAGTTAGACCACAGATCAGCCACAATCTCATTGAATGGTGGAACAGGCTTGAGGGCTGAATGGCCTACTCCTGTTCCCAAGTTCCTGTGACAGTTCAATCAATTTGGTTGTAAGTATGATGCCTACCATCTCACTCCCATTATCGGACGAACACGCCTAATTTCTCTGAGCTTGTCTCTCACTCTTTAAGATGGCACAATGGCTCAGTGGGTAGCACAGCTGCCCGCAGAGCCAAGGACCCGGGTTCAATTCCACTCTTAGGTGATAGGCTGTGTAGAGTTTGCACATTCTCCTCATGTCTGCGTGGGTTCCCTGCCGGTGTCCTGGTTTCTATACACAGTCCAAAGATGTGCAGGCTAGGTGGATTGGCTATAGTGTGCAGGTTAGGTGGGTTAGCCATGTACAATGCAGGGTTGCAGGGAAAGGGTAGGGGTCTGTATGGGATGCTGTTCAGACAGTCAGTGCAGACACAATGGGCTGAATGACCTCTTTCTGCACTGTCGGGGTTCTATGATTCTCATAAATTAATTCTGATTCTGAGTACAAGGGGCTGATATCATTTGTATTGATCACATTCCATGCTGTTCCCAGAGTAATTGATTTAATCTCTAACACATGCAGCAAACTGGATGTGGTCCAAGCTGCTTCCTGTTGGTTTCAGGACTGAGCAGAGATGTTCATTTCGGTGACTGAATGCTGCTTGATCTCAACCTTCCAGGAAAAGGATCAGTCACAATGGTGACATCATCATTTCAGAGAATCACCAGGAACAGAAGTACAAGGAAGCCATTCAGTTTTTCAAGAATGTTCTGCCATTGAATGAGAGCATGGTTTATCATCTATCTTGGTCCCACAGGCCACACTATGTCTATATTTCCATAACAATAGGCTTTTCATTCGTAAGGTGACCACGGGTTATGGGTAGAAGGCAGGAGAATGGGGTTGAGAAACATGACATTGTCGGATGATGGAGCAGATTTGATGAGCCAAATGGCCTAAACATTTTGCACCTATACTTTATAACCTTACGGCATTTGCCTCCTGAAATGCATAGATTTCAGTCCTGAACCTGCTGAATGCATGAACCTCTCCAGTGCTCAGGGACAGAGGAAATTCCACTGTAAGAGTGAAGAAAATCCTTCTCAGCTCAGCCTAAAATAGCCCACCTCCTGTTCTGAGACTGCTGCCTTCTCTCATCAGTCAATCCCTCTGAGAACTCTCTTAAGATTCAGTGGATCACCTCTCAGTTTTCAAAACTTCAGAGAATGATGGCCCAGTTTCCTCATTCTCTCCTCATTGAACATTCTCCTACCTTCCCATGAGTCAGTCCGGTCAACTGACCAGAATGTCCTTGCTGACATAATGGGTCCAACAGAACTCAATACATCTGCAGCAAGGCATTGTTACTTCTGTGCACAAATCCCTTATACTGAAGGACAACAGCTCATTTGCTTTCCCACTTGGTTGCTGAACCTGGATGCTCACTTGCAGTGGCTCATGACAAGGTTGCTCAAACACCTTTGAGGAACCACAGTCCCCAATCTCCCACCACTGAAGAAATATTCTGCCTTCTTGTGTTTTACTACTGAAGTGAATAACTTCACACTTATCAACATGAGATTCCATCATTCCAAATCCCCTTAAAGCTTCTCTTCATCTTCTAACAATTTAAATCTTCTCACAGTTTGCTGTTTTCAGTAAATTTGGAAACATTACAATGGGAATCCACATCCAAATTATTGATACAGATTGTGAAGAGCTGTGACCATTCTGCTAGCTCACTACCTGACATCCTGAGAATATCCTACTCTTTGTTAACTAATTCTCAACCCATACTAGTACATTAACCCTGCTCCCAAGTCCTTTAATTTCATTTACTAATGTCCTGTATGAAATCTTATCAAAGCCTTCTGAAAATCCAAATACACCCACATTCATTGGGCCTCTCCTTCCTGTGTGCTACAAGGAACATGCTCAAAAACACTGCAGCAAGTTTGTTAAACTTGATTTTCTTTTCATAAATCCACGTTGTCTGTCCAATTTTGCCATTCTGTTTTAAATACCCACTTAACACATCCTTTATCACAATCTTGATCATTTTCCTGCTCAAAACATCAAACTAACAGGTCTGTGGTAATCCATTCTCCCTCTCCCTCACTTCTTAAATAGCGTTGTTACACTTGTTACTATCAATCTGCGGAGATTACTCCATTATCTAAAGAGTTTTGAAAGATCATTACCAATGTACCCAGCATCCTTCAATGCACTGATATCTGAGTCATCTGATCCTAGGGAATTTAACAACCTTCAAGCCAGTTGATGTTTTGAGTAATATCTCCATATTTATTGATACCAATTTTACGAATCCTAATTTCTTTTGGTTCCTCATTTTTATAAGATGCTTTGTTCTCCAATATTTTGGGGAGTTTTTTTGTATCCTCCCCATAACTCCGGATTTCCATGCTGATTACAAATCTGTCTCTCCGAGCCTTAACTATACTAATGACCAGTCTCGACAGTCCTCTGCTATAAAGAATTTTACAAACTCACCACCCTCTGGGTGTACTGAAGTGCCAATGGTGAAATCATCTGACATTAAGGTGCCAGACAGGTAGAACATAGACCTACTTTCTTGTAGCAAGGACAACAAAATGATTGCATCCAGAGCCTTGACACAAAGTGAACAATGTTTCTGAGAGAACTTAGGGAATATGTAGAAGCCAGGCCAACAGCCAACAACAACTTACACACATACCAGTAAAAGACCCGTTCATAAAGATTATGGAAGCAATACTTATGCAGGGTCAGGCCAGAGTGGGACAGACTGGAATGAACAAACAGTTTCTGTTAATGAGTAATGTTACACTTTATGGACACTGAAAGCAAAATACAGTGCGTGTTGGAAATCTGAAATTAAAAAACGGAGAATGCTGGTGAAACTCAGCAGGTCTGGAGCACTTGTGGAGAGAGAAACAGAGTTAATGTTTTCAGCCAGTGACCCTTCTTCAAAAAGAGCTGGAAAATGGTGATCCTTACGCTGCAATGGAAGGCTGGGGGAATAATGCCTCATCTTACACTTGGACAATTTAGGAACTCACAGGAGCATAGGAACAGGAGTAGGCCATTCAGCCCATCAAGTCTTTTATAGTATCCAATGAGATCATGGTGATCTGTGGCTTGACACCATAGACCTGCCTCTGGCCTATGTCCCTTAATACCTTTGCTTAACAAAATCGTATCTCTCTCAGATTTAAAACTAACAACTGACCAGCATCCACTGCCATTTGTGGAAGAGAGTTCCAACACTATCCCACCCTCTGTGTGGAAGTGCTTCCTAACATCAGTCCTGAACAGTCTGGTCCTAATTCTCACACTATACCCCTAATCCTAGAATCCAGAACCAGTGGGGAAAGAGCTTATTTTCATCTACCCTCTCTTTTCCTGTTACTAACTTGCAGACTTTAATCAGATCACTCCTTAACCTTTTCAGTTCTAGAGAAAGCAAGCCTAATTTATACAACCTCCCCTCATAGCTTAATGGCATTTATGTCTCAATATTGAGTCCCACAGATGGTTCACCTCAGTTCTCCATTTTACTTACATCCTACAGCATCCCTGGCTGTGTCTCGTTTATGTCTGCTCACTTTGCCCTAGCAGCGTGGAACTATTACTGCACTGATCATTTACACCTAGTTTGGATGTTTGTCCCTCCTTTTCCAGCATCATTATTACCTTTGTCTTTTGTTTTATGCACTATCTGTTCCACTGCTCCTCCTCCCCTTTCTGTCAACAGCATCACAAAGCATACATTTCCAGCTTCTTTCACTTCTGAAGAGACATAGTGCCCTCAGTGGCAGTTGGGAGATGTGGCACACGTCTCCGCTGGCTACATCTGCGGGAAGTGCACCCAACTACAGCTCCTTGAAAACCGTGTTAGGGAAATGGAGCTGGAGCTGGATGAACTACGGATCATTCGGGAGGCAGAGGGGGTAATTGAGAGGAGTTATCGGGAGTTGGTCACTCCTAAGGCTCAGGACGAGGATAGATGGGTTACAGTTAGGGGGAGGAAAGGGGACAGACAGACAGTGCAGAGATCCCCTGTGGGCATTCCCCTCAGCAATAAGTATACCGTTTTGGATACTGCTGGGGGGGATGACCTACCAGAGGAAAGCCATAGTAGTCAGTTCTCTGGCACTGAGCCTGACACTGTGGCAAAGAAGGGAAGGGGGCAGAATAGAAAAGTACTCGTGGTAGGGGACTCGATAGTTAGGGGAATCGACAGAAGATTTTGTGGTCAGGATCGGGATTCCCGGAAGGTATGTTGCCTCCCTGGTGCCAGGGTCCAGGACGTCTCCGATCGGGTGTATAAGGTTCTAAAAGGGGAGGGCGAACAGCCAGAAATCGTGTTACATATTGGCACTAATGATATAGCCAGAAATAGGATTGAGGATATAAAAAGTGATTTCAGGGAGTTAGGATGGAAGCTGCAGAGCAGGACGAACAGAGTAGTGTTCTCTGGTTTACTACCGGTGCCACGAGATAGCGAGGTGAGGAACAGGGAGCGGGCGCAGCTGAACACGTGGCTACGCAGCTGGTGTAGGAGGGAGGGCTTCAGATATGTAGATAATTGGGATGCCTTCTGGGGAAGGTGGGACCTGTACAAGAAGGACGGGTTGCATCTGAACTGGGAGGGGACCAATGTCCTGGGTGGAAGGTTTGCTCGAGTAGTTCGAGAGGGTTTAAACTAGTATGGCAGGTGGGTGGGAACCTGAGCTGTATACCGGAGGTGAGCGCTGATGCAGGTGAGGCAGTAGCAAGAGGTAGACCAGCTAGTGGGAAGGATTTTCCTGGGAAGGAACCAAGGGATCAGTTAAAGTGTGTTTGCTTTAACGCAAGGAGTATCAGGAATAAAAGTGATGAACTTAGAGCATGGATCAGTACCTGGTGCTATGATGTTGTGGCCATAACAGAGACATGGGTTTCTCATGGGCAGGAATGGTTGCTGGATGTTCCAGGGTTTAGAACATTTAAAAAGAATAGGGAGGGGGGAAAAAGAGGAGGGGGTGTAGCACTACTAATCAGAGAGGGTATCACAGCTACAGAAGCTTCCATTGTCGAGGAAGATCTGCCTACTGAGTCAGTATGGGTGGAAATTAGGAACAGCAAGGGAGTAGTCACCTCGTTAGGGGTTTACTACAGGCCCCCCAATAGCAGCAGGGAGATTGAAGAAAGCATAGGTCGGCCGATTTTGGAAAAGTGTGCACGCAGTAGGGTTGTTGTAATGGGTGACTTTAACTTTCCTAATATTGATTGGAACCTCCTTCGAGCAGAAGATTTGAATGGAGCTGTTTTTGTAAGGTGTGTTCAGGAGGCTTTCCTAACGCAGTACGTTGGCAGGCCGACGAGGGGAGAGGCCATTCTAGACTTGGTGCTCGGAAACGAGCCGGGGCAGGTATCAGATCTTGGGGTGGGGGAGCATTTTGGTGATGGTGACCATAACTGCCTCACATTCTACGTAGCTATGGAGAAGGAGAGGATTAGGCAAAATGGGAGGGTATTTAATTGGGGAAGAGGAAACTATGATGCGATTAGACATGAGTTAGGAAGCATGGACTGGGAGCAGTTGTTCCATGGTAAGGGAACTATAGATATGTGGAGAGTGTTTAAGGAACAGTTGTCGGGAGTGATGAGTAAATATGTCCCTCTGAGACAGGCAAAAAGGGGTAAGATAAAGGAACCTTGGATGACGAGAGCGGTGGAGCTTCTAGTGAAAAGGAAGAAGGTAGCTTACATAAGGTGGAGGAAGCTAGGGTCAAGTTCAGCTAGAGAGGATTACATGCAGGCAAGGAAGGAGCTCAAAAATGGTCTGAGGAGAGCCAGGAGGGGGCACGAGAAAGGCTTGGCAGAAGGAATCCGGGAAAACACAAAGGCATTTTACACTTATGTGAGGAATAAGAGAATGATCAAAGAAAGAGTAGGGCCGATCAGGGATAGCATAGGGAACTTGTGTGTGGAGCCTGAGGAGGTAGGGGAAGCCCTAAATGAGTTTTTTTGCTTCTGTCTTTACGAAAGAAACGAATATTGTAGTGAATGAAACCTTTGAAGAACAGGTGTGCATGCTGGAATGGATAGAGATGGAGGAAGCTGATGTGCTGAAAATTTTGTCAAACATTAAGATTGACAAGTCGCCAGGCCCGGACCAGATTTGTCCTCGGCTGCTTTGGGAAGCGAGAAATGCAATTGCTTCGCCACTTGCAAAGATCTTTGCATCCTCGCTCTCCACTGGAGTTGTACCTGAGGACTGGAGAGAGGCAAATGTAATTCCTCTCTTCAAGAAAGGAAATAGGGAAATCCCCGGCAATTATAGACCAGTAAGTCTCACGTCTGTCGTCTGCAAGGTGTTAGAAAGGATTCTGAGGGATAAGATTTATGACCATCTGGAAGAGCATGGCTTGATCAAATACAGTCAACACGGCTTTGTGAGGGGTAGGTCATGCCTTACAAACCTTATCGAGTTTTTTGAGGATGTGACTAGAAAAGTTGATGAGGGTCGGGCTGTGGATGTGGTGTATATGGACTTCAGTAAGGCATTTGATAAGGTTCCCCATGGTAGGCTCATTCAGAAGGTCAGGAGGAATGGGATACAGGGGAACTTAGCTGCTTGGATACAGAATTGACTGGCCAACAGAAGACAGCGAGTGGTAGTAGAAGGAAAATATTCTGCCTGGAAGTCAGTGGCGAGTGGTGTTCCACAGGGCTCAGTCCTTGGGCCTCTACTGTTTGTAATTTTTATTAATGACTTGGATGAGGGGATTGAAGGATGGGTCAGCAAGTTTGCAGACGACACAAAGGTCGGAGGTGACGTTGACAGTGTAGAGGGCTGTTGTAGGCTGCAGTGG